>NC_056727.1:379045831-379130831 GCF_019279795.1 Protopterus annectens | reverse complement strand
ACAGCTGTAAACAGGACTAATACAATCAGCATTAAATAAATAATAAATGAAAAGGGTTAACAAGTAAGTCTTCAATGTAACTACAACAATGGGCAGAGTCACACAGCTTCTCTTAGTAACACACTGTTAAGAAAAAAAAACTTGCTTTCTTTTCTTGGAGGAAATACATGGTTATAAATTTGTCAACCACCTCTTCTAGTAATCGGAGCAAATAATATCTGAAATAGCAACAGACAAATGTATATACATTTATCTGCAAACATAAGTCATATTTATGTTTCATAGTTCAGAGATTTTCAGATGACTTATGGTCATCTGATAATAGCGACGCTACACGGATATGCAAATAAGGTCAGCAAAAGTTATTTCGATTAATATGGAATAATTAAGTCTTTTTTGAAAACATTTACTTGCAAAAGAGTAAGTTGTATAAAGTTCATCATTATGAAGTTGCAAGTTAATTCGCTGAAGTGTGAGGGTTCCTGTTACATTTTTCACTTATAACAGGTGAGCATGTCTAAGCACAGTCACACTTAAAATGTTTAAGGAAAGCTGCAGACTGTGCAGGACTGATTTTTTTTAAAGGAAAGGGTTTTTCAATGTTTTATATAGGGGTGTTGTTTTGTGGACAGCCCATTTCCTTGAGTAAGTAGGGGCCATAGACTTTGCCAACATTAAAATATAGGTCCCACCTGCTGAAACATTTATTAACTACCATGGGTATCTGTCCATCAATATCCAGGTGGTCTGTAATGCACAAGGTATCATCTACAATGTGAAGACGGTATGTGAAGACCATCCAGACACTTTATAAAACTAAGACATATGATGCACCTGTGACCTTTACCAAAAGTTTGCTAGGAGTGGCTTTTTACAGAGACAGCTAGTGGGGGATGTTGGATATTTCCTAAAACCTTTGCTCATGACACCAATGAGAAGTACACAGAACCCCAGAGAACAAGGTTACAGCCATGCCCATTCACAAACTAGAAACATCAGAGGGCATGTGTTTGGGGTGACTGAGTCAGAGCTCAACTAAGTGGATGCATCTGGTGATGCCCTGCAATAAGACCTTGCTATCTGTGCCAAAATACTTAGCATGTGTGTTATATTACATAATACAATATTAAGAAAACAGTTAAAGCAAGGTGGTCTGGTGCTGTGATTAATAAATTGGTTAATAAAGTTATGTTTATGGAAGTTTTATAAAGGTTGTCAAATGTCATTTGGTGTGATATTTGTTTACTGAAGGGGACTGGGACAAATGAGGTTTGGTAACAAACCAATTTATCCAGGGACATCTTTGGGTGGGGGGAGTTAAATAGAAATAGTAATGGGATCAAGAAGGTAATGGGGAAAGCTAGTTGGGAGGGATGAAAGGGTTATATGGGAATATACGATGACTGGGAGGAAATGAGGTAAATGTAGGGAGGGGCTTAATTGGTTTTATGTAACTGGAACTGGGTAAAGAATCATATTTTGCTGAGAACTTGCTGCCTGTCCTCCCTCCCTGGTGTTTTTTTTTTTTTTTTTTGTGAACATTTGGGATTGTGCGGTTATATTATAAGTTTGGGTAGGCGGAGAAGAGGGGCAGGCTTGTCCCTCTTCTTTTTCCCTCTGGTGTTTCATATTTATTTCAAGGAGTTGGGAAATGAAAATGAGCAATGGGACGCTGCTTGATAAGTAAAATAAGTGAGCAAGGGTAAGGCCACTGCTTATTTGGTCAGGGTGAGCGAGGTCACGCTGCCCTAAGGATGTTGCTTATTTGGTCAGGGTGAGCGAGGTCATGATGCCCTAAGGATGCTGCTTATTTGGTCAGGGTGAGCGAGGTCATGCTGCCTTAGTTAACAGTTATATGGATGTTTATGCTGTGATTAAAAAAATGGTCAATAAAGTTATATCTATAGAAGTTTAATAAAGGTTGTCAAATGTCATTTAGTATGATGTGATGTGCGTTTATTGAAGGGGACTGGGACAATAAAAGCTATTAAAACTGCACAAAGAGCAATGCTATCAGTAAGAAGTATTCTTTACAGTGATAACAGTCAGTGCATTCATAGTGCAGGAATAGTGCAAAAGCTGCTGCACGCAATATGGCTGACGAGCGATCCAGGAACAAGCTCCTGGGATGTGCACAAGCACTCCTACACTATTCCTGCATGGGCACCACTGCTATATGCTAATTACCTCATTTGCTGGTGAAAAACATGCAAATGAGGTGACTTAGTGATCCGGCAAGCAGGCAGGTGTCTGTGCAGGAACAATGCAACCTGCAGAAATGTATTCGGTTACTAACCGAATACATTTCTGCAAATTACAAAACAGAGACAAGACAGCTCTAAAGGAAGCATGTATTCAATGTAGTAGGTATGCCAATGGCCAAATATATGTCCACTGGCATGAGAAATAGTTGCAAAATTATAAAAAATAACTTTTATTTTTTTTGGCCGATTTTGGCCGTTTAAGTGTAGAGCAGCTGTGCGCAAATGGGATCGGCACGAAAATAAGGAAAAAAGTTGGAAATAAGCTTTTAAACCTAAATCAGCATTTTGCCATAATAGTCAATGGGATGCATAAGACAGCAATATCAGGGAATAGTGGTTGCTAAGGGGGAAGGTTGAGTGTGAGTGTGGTAACTATGAATTAGCATTCTGTTTTACGCAAATGAGGAATTCATACTGAATCACAGATTTCCTCTCAGTGTTAACTTGCACTCAACCTTGTAAGTGCAGCATCACCATTATATAAGTATAAGAGGTGGATGACCTCATAAGGGGGAGTATCATACACACTGTAAGCTTACTGGAGCTCTGTGGCCTGTGTTTGCCTTTAGCTAAGCACAACTAAGGAAGGGGGTGTGTCTGAGGCTGCCTAGCAGTGTTTACATTGCCTAAACGAGTGTGCGTGCCACACACAGGGTTTTAAACAAAAAAAAAAAAAAAGAAAACAGGAAATAGCAGCTCTGTTCACATCTGAGCATTGGGTATGCGTGGTACGGGAAGGCGATTGGAAGCGAAAACAGCAGTAGAAAAGCAATCAAGCAGAACTAGCATAGATGGCAGGTGAAATGTATCAGAATCAGCCAATTACACATGGAACAGCCTAGCAAACTACTATAAACTATGCAAACATTTTCCAGTCTGGTTTTTCCCACAAGTTCTACACCACTGCTGTACACAGATTGGGTGGGGGGTTTACTTGACAAAACTAACAAAATGTTAGGGGCTGCTGTTGCTCTCATACGTCAATATGTGCAAGAGGCTGAGGGTGGTGAGGATGTGAATGCTGATGACAAACCCACAGTGAGAAGTAGGAGAAGAGTATACAGACCCAGGGTAACCTACCAGGGGCTACATGAGCTAGAGATAGTGGAGCACTATAGGGTGGACAGGGACATTCTACAGCAAATTGTTGAGCTGTGCGAGTCACGCCTCACAGATCCAACAGAGGGGAACCTAACCCAGTGGATACCAAGGTATGTGTAGGTTTAAGAATACTAGCCATAGGTAACTTCCAAAGGGCAACTGGGGATATCATGGGAATCTCACAGGCATCAGCATCCAGGTTACTCCACCAGTTCCTGGATGCCATGTCAGCACATGCCGGTGAGCACATATATTTCCTCAACACCTTTAAGCGGTTGACCAGCAATATGTGTCTCTTCCACCAAATAGCAGAATACCCTGAGATAGTGGGTGCTATAGACTGCATGCATATACACATCAGAGAACCACCTGGTGAGCAGGGTCAGGTCTACATAAACCGCAAGGGCTTCCTCTCCATCAACTACCAGGTCATGTGCGATGCCCAGGGCATTATCCTGAATGTGTGTGCTGGCAGTCTTGGAAGCTATCACAACTCCCACATTTGGCATATGACACAACTGTACCAGACATTTACCAGTGGGGGACATCCCATATGATTACCTAGTGGAGGATGATGTCTGTGGACTGGAGCCATGGCTGATGACACCTCTCAGAAATAGGGTCTATATCACATCAAAGGCTTAGAACAGCAATTTTTTTCCCAGGGAAAAAA
This sequence comes from Protopterus annectens, assembly GCF_019279795.1. Taxonomy (NCBI): domain Eukaryota; kingdom Metazoa; phylum Chordata; order Ceratodontiformes; family Protopteridae; genus Protopterus; species Protopterus annectens. The sequence goes on along the minus strand of NC_056727.1, from coordinate 379,126,793 downwards.
ATCACTGTTCCAAGAAACAAACACACAACACAGACACTCCAAAAAAAACAGCAATCCACACACATACACTTAAAATCCTACATCTAACCCTACACTAAACTGCACATACACTACTATCTATCCAATTACCTTAACCCAAACCCTAAACCTAAGGTCCGTCACTATCGCACACTCACCTGACCCATGCCCTAACCCTAACTCACCTATCCCGCCCTAACCCTAAAGTCTGTCACTATCGCACACCCAACTCACCTGCGCCCTAACTCTAACTCACCTAACCCATGCCCTAACCCTAACGTCCACACAATCGCACACTTACCTGAACCCGACCCGTAACTTTCCACCACAGTGCTGAAAATTATGAAGCCACAGAAGCAGCCCACTGAATTCTTTCCCTGGGAAAGAATTTGGTGTTCCTCGGCTTCGCGATAATCAGTTTTCGAACTTCACAGTTCGAACATATGGTGTTCAAACTGCTGAAGTTTTGATGAACTGATAGGAACCCTCAGAAATACATACACACCAGAACTCCATAATGAGGCACACGCACAAACCGGTATCATAATACAGAGTGTGTTTGGGATGCTCAAGTCACAATTCTACTGCCTGGACATATCCAGTGGAGTCTTGCATTACTCTCCAGCTACATGTGCACAAATGTACATGGTATGTGCCATGCTACACAATAGGATCCTGTGGAAACAGCTGCAGCAGGAAAAGCATGGGGCAAGGCCACACAGCCCTCCAACCATTGCCAAGGCCATCACAGGAACAGAGGGACTCAGAGGAGGAACTACCTGAGCCTGCCCATGTAGGCAGATGGAGGTGTGCCCGGTATGCTCAGGCCTTGGCAAAGAGACAATGCATAGCACATACACTGACACAGTAGGGACCCAGGGAATGACACCGCTCTCTAACTCGCACATACAGTAAAAGGGATGCCAAACATGACATTACCTGTGCTTTACCATGTATAGGGAGTGTACTATGTGCATCCTACATAGTCAGCCCTCCAACACTGTCCGCAATACTGGCACAGCCGCAAGGTAAGTCAGTCTTCCTATCAATTGCTGAATGGAGTAGTATGTTCTGATAGTTGTATCTATGGTATGGACGTGAGCATGCAAGGGAATTGGGTGGCTGAATGGGATGGCAGCAGATAGTGTACACCTATATGGGCAGCATGAAGTCCATAACAAATACTGCTGTCAACATACTAGGCAGTACTAGACAAGGTGACAAATCCCACTGCAGTACATGTGGTGGCCCAAATGTAGGTCCGTAGGACATGCACATGCATGTCAGTGAGGCTCACATACCCAACACCAGCCTCAGCCAGTAGGACAGGTGTAGATGACCATAAAGAAAGGCTGGGCTAAGGCCTCCAATTGATGGGAATGGTTAACAGCCCCCCTCCAGACCTAAACTGACAGACTACAACAGGTCTGGCAGTTGTATGTTAGTTCTGAAGGGTAAGAAGTCTGAAACTGAAATGTAGGTCAATAAAACCTAAGATCTGTACACTACTGATATGCTTCCAGTCTGCATGATAGGACAGAATACAAAATGAAGTGGAAGTCAGCAGAGTACCTGAAATACCAATACAGTCATAGCAAATGTTTAAAGTCATCAGTTGTGCCCACCCCACAATCCTATGTACAAATTCAGTAACATATAAGTGTGAGGTATAATAAGAGTAGAGCATAGATTACCCAAGCTGGCCCAGTCTACAGGATAGATTGTTGCATGTGTACAATATGCAGGGGTCCGTGTGTTAGGTTGTCATATGTTCAATATTGTGTGTAAGTGGTCAGCATGTAGGCATGGAGGGCTATGTCTTGGTTGCCTATGGGCAGTACTGTGGATGACAGGGCCATGTTCTGACAACTGCAGTGCCAACCACAATGCTTTTCAGCAATACCGATGTGAGCAGTCGTTCATACTCACTGTCCAGATGTCAATATCTGTCACTGTCTGAAAGATGGACATGCCATGAATGTGGGCCTATACATACACACAGTACACAGGCGGAAGTACCCTAGACAAAGTGCATAAAATGTGACTGTCAACTGCACACAACTTTGTAATTGTACATACAGGTTAGCAGCACATTAGTTGTCTGTGTAGTATGGAATACGGATGTAGTCTGGACAATCACTGGCAGACCACAAAAGGCATAGTTATGAAGTAAGGAGAGACTGCCTATGTCCCCGCACATGTCAGCATAAGGGGAACGTCCCAGGTATATCTGTGAGTCAGCTGCAACTAGCTTCTATATCACACATACATTCAGCTCACCACACCATCAGCCACAGGTTTATCACAGGTCATATCCTTGCTGTTGGGAATGAGTACAGTATGACCCCACTTCTGTATGGGAATACCCACAGAATGCAGCATGCTGAAGAGGTGTCCTATGCAGGTGTGTCCCTAGTTGTAAGCAACACTTTGCCTGCATCCAGACCAATGCATCATTATGTACAGGAACTACTGCCATTAACACCTTGCACACTTACCCTGTCACCTCAGGAAAATCCTCTGGCTCACAGCCTGGGAATGTAGGAGTGACAGAATGCACTGGCCTGCTACAGGTGGCCTGCATCACTACCAAATGGCCTACAGTCCTCTGTCAAAGGCCTGTGCCTCACCCATAGTGCCAATGTAGAGTATCTCATGGGGTCTGAAATAAACTAACACAGTCAACAGAGGACAAATGCAAGGCCATATTGACAAATCCCAGTAGCATGCTCCCTGTGTCCTACTGCATGAACTGTGGACCAATACATAAATACCGATATGATGAAGGGCCAACTATAGGGATACTTCCCAGATATCACTTGCATAATGTTAGGATGAGGATAGAATAACAGTTTGGGGGTGTAGATGCAAGGACATTATGGAGTGTGTAAAGCCTGAAACTGTGATGTGTGCCCATACTACCCCTGCCTGCAAACCCAGTAATGGGTGGCTACAAATCTGCTCATAAACCACAATGTAAAGGGAACTGACCAGATATATGAGCCCTGCCTCTAGGTAACTTGGGTGAATCTGTACAGCTGAGAGGTATGGCCACAGCAGGATATGGCCATTCTGTTAAGTCAATATATGTACAAGAAGGGGATCCTCAGCTACCATACTACCAAGGTGCTGGACCATTTACACAGACCCATCAGCAAGTGTCTGTAGCTACCCCTCCAGGATGGCAGGAGTGTGCAAGAATGTGTAGGCTGCAGACTACAATACTGGACTCAGCTTCATTCATCTTGTATTTCTCAGTAAATAACTTTGAGCAAATAATTATATCTGTCAGTAGTCAATGACATAATATATCACAGTGTAAAACAGTACATATGTCTGAATATCTCTGCTAGCACCAACCATGTAACACAAGCAGCACAGACAGCAATAGTTACAGTATCCACCTATCTGTCACCCATTGTGACTCCGTATTGACAACCTATCTACAGATATCCTGCGGAAACAGGTTGCTATCTGTAGGTTGAAAACACCAAACCCTGGACTGGAGTACAACCCTGCCTGGAATGGATTCACACACTCAGTACAGAAGGTCATACTGGGCATGCTCCTACACTTACAGAAATGAAGCCCATATCTGACAACACAGTGGACTATACGTATCTGTCATTTGCAAATGTCTGTGCACACACACCAAATTGTACACCATTTATGCTTCACACACACATATCACATGATGTGTTAATGTCAGTCACTGTAGACATTCCCTTTGGTAGCCTTCAGCCCTATAGTGTCTGTGGTGCTTGTGATAGCTGTGTAACACAATAGTAAAAACCAGTATTCATGTAGCATTTATATCCTCAGTCCTGTCAAATGTAAAGTTGTGTGTGCGTGTGTGTGTGTGTGTGTGTGTGTGTGTATGTGTGTGTGTGTGTGTGTGTGTGTGTGTGTGTGTGTGTGTGTGTGTGTGTGTGTGTTTCCAGAGGAATGATTTATGGCCCATTCACACACACTGCACTTCCCATTGCCCATGTTAGCACTCCTGCTGATGTCATTCACCTTGAAATAACCCTTTGGCCAAATCTCAGTCATATAAGCTTTGTGGTACTTGCGATAAATGTGTTATATTGTAGTGTAGCAAACTAGTTAGATAGGAGTTCTAATCCCAGATATGGCAACTGTGATTATGTGGAGGTGAATGATTTTGAGGCCATTCACACTCACTACACCTGCCATTGCCCACTTTAGCATGCCTGCTGATGTCAGTCTCCTTGAAATAAGCCTTTGGTCAAGTCTCAGAAATAAGCCTTTGGTCAAGTCTCAGCTGTATAAGCTCTGTGACACTTGTGATAGCTGTGTAATATCATAGTGTAGCAAACTAGTTAAGGAGGAGTTATAATCCTGTTCCCAGCAACTGTGAAAATGCATGTGAGAGTATGTGAGTCTTTGTTGACACCTGATTTTGTGGTCATTCACACTTAGTGCACTTACCTTACTCCTCCATTAGCACTGCAGCTTATGTCACTCACCTTCAAAGGTACCTTTGGACAGCTCCCCAACATATAACCTATGTGGTGCTCATGATAACTGCGTAATACCTTAATGTAGCAAACTAGTTAGGTAGGAGTTCTAATCCTGGTCTTGGTAACTGTGAAAACATGTGTGTGAGAGTGTGTGATTCTTTGCTAACACCTGATTTTGTGGTCATTCACATTTACTGCACTTACCTTACCCCTCCTTTAGCACTGCAGCTGATGTCACTCTCCTTCAAAAATACCTTTGGACAGCTCTCCAACATAAATGCTCCGTGGCATGTGTGATAACTGCATAATACCATAGTGCAGCAAACTAGTTAGGCAGGAGTTCTAATCCTGGTCCTGGCAACTGTGAAAATGTGTGTGTTTGTGTGTTTTTGTTGACACCTAATTTTGTGGTCATTCACACTTGCTGCACTTCCCTTACCCCTCCTTTAGCACTGCAGCTGATGTCACTCACCATCAAAGAGACCTTTGAGCAACTCTCCAACATATATGCTCCATGGTGCTTGTGACAACTGCCTAATTCCATAGTGTAGCAAACTGGTTAGGTAGGAGTTCTAATTCTCATCCTGGCAACTGTGAAAGTGTGTGTGTGAGTCTTTGCTGACACCTGATTTTCTGGTCATTCATGCTTAATGCACTCTCCTTACCCCTCCTTTAGCACTGCAGCTGATGTCACTCACCTTCAAAGATACCTTTGGACAGCTCTCCAACATATAAACTCCATGGTGCTTGTGATAACTGAGTAACACGATAGTACTAATACATAGCTAGGTAGGGATTTGAAACTCAGTACTGGAAAGTGTGTGTATGTGTGTGTGTGTGTGTGTGTGTGTGTGTGTGTGTGTGTGTGTGTGTGTGTGTGTGTGTGTGTGTGTGTGTGTGTGTGTGTGTGTGATCAGTATCCTGTGTGGGTGTTGGTGTGATTGTGTAAATAACAGGATACATTGCAGGGTGGGTTTTGCTACATTTTCATATTGAGGACCCATATATCCCAATGTCATATTACAAGGCCAACAGTTGTCAAACACAGTAGAGGTTGTTGTAGACAATACACAGCCATACATCTATATATAGACAACCATTATAATACCCAGAGACCTCTCTCCACCCACAGATCATACACAAACACTCTTGGCTCTTTCTCTCTTCCTTTCTTTCTTTCCTCTCTCTCTCTCTCTCTCTCTCTCTCTCTCTCTCACCCTCTCTGGTAGATGTGGAAAAATGCATCTGTTTTGCATAGGCACCAGCTTCACTTTTGTAGGTAATGCTCATGATCAGCTGATGGCCTGTGCACAAATTGGAGCCCTCCACTTGCTAATTGCATGTGGAACACCTCTGGTATCATTCTTATAGCCAATTGCATGGACACACACTCCTATAAGTAAACAGTGCAAGTGGGTGTTGGCCCTTCTCCTTCACTGTGAGCAGGACTTCATGTAGGTGTGTGACAAACAGCATCAAAGAGGGTAGTTGGAAATACCTCTTACGACAAACACTGTGGAGACAGGCCAGCAAACTGGTGGGGGATGTTCCAGACATGGGGACAGAGTGTAAGTATCGCTGTTTTACATTTGCAGTAATGTTGGTTTAACAGGGTTTGTGTGGATATGGCTGTTCCGCATGTTTTAAAGTCTGGCATACATGTCAGTTGGAACACCTCACTGGCCCTCTTCAAGAGAAAACCAGATGAGTTGATGCTGAATGTAACTGTCACCCAGGGGATCACTCATGTAGCATCAGTTGATAGATGGCCTGCTGACAAATGTCAGGTGGCATGGTACCAGTGTAATCACCTGCCCTACTCTTCTCATCTCTCCATGGATATTAGCCTGGTACACACCTAGGAACAACTGCACCTATGGACCTCAGTACTGAGAAATGTGTATGTGCATTATTGAGTATAACAGTGTCTATGTGTTTGTAAACCTGTAGTTGAAAATCCTCTGAGGGCCTTCTCATGCACTCCCCCCCATTGCTATACTTAGAAAGGGCTGCTGTTATAATTCGCATTAAATGTACCTTGTGACACTCTTCCCCCTATGGGCTACCTGGAGTTTGCAGTACCAACATAACACCATTCTACAAATGGGTAGATAGCCGTGGGTTACCCTCCGAGTCCTTGGAAATGTATGTGTGTGCATTTGTGTGTGAGTGTGCATATTTGTAGGAAACTGCATTTTGAGGCCACATTCTCCAAATACACTAAACCTTGCCATACATTATAAGGGATGGTGATGTTGCTGACATTAGGATAGCCATGACAAACCTTCACCCTACTATCCATGTGGCCTGTGCAATAAATGCATATCCCTGTAGTAGCACTGATTAGACAAGGGTTTGTATTGCAGTCCTGGTCAATGTGTGATTGTGGGTATGTCAAAGCATTATCGTGCATTTCAGTGAGTAAAATATCCAATGTGGGGTGTGGGCACTGGGTTTACTGTCTTTACACCATGGTACCCCCAGTACATGTCCCAAGGTCCACTGTATGAAGACCGCTGTCACCACCAACCATACAGGTAACTGATTACACTATCCTGCCCAATGATGCATGTGCTGTGTGTAAAAACTCTGTAACAGTATGGACTCACTGACAAGGTAGTTAGCACTGCTAAACCCAGGTCTGTCAAATGTGTCTATGACTGTATGTGTTTGTTAATGTGTATATGACAGTATGTCATACTATGTATTGTTCATTAACACCCAGTACATCCCTCATTAGCATACTGTACAAGGCCTGGTGATGTTCTTCACTTAACAGAAAACTCGGGACACACCTCACCCTAAATGCTCTGTGGTGTGTGCAATTAAGAACAAACACATTAGTAGCAATAAGTACCTAGGTAGGGGTTCTACTCTCAGTGTTGCCAAGTAAGTGCATGTGTATATGAAGGGATCTAATTCAGTTTACAGAAGATATATGTCCCAGGAGATCATTTGTTCAAGAACTAACTGGCAAAAGGTAACATTTCAAAGCAATCATCTCATGGAAATTCATTCCATCAAAACTAGTAGTGGATGTATAAATGCCCTCTTCCCCACTGTACAGCTGTACAGTGATACTGGAGTTGGTATATATATATATATATATATATATATATATATATATATATATATATATATATATATATATATATATATATATATATATATATATATATAGCTGGGTGTGGTTGTTCTGGGCACAGCCACCCACATTGTTGTGTATCCCCCTCTTAGTGTGATGTTATACTGTACAGTATATGTTAACAGGTTAAGTAGTTGTTAATCACATTATGTGTGGTTCTACGCCACCTCACACCCTCTAATGTGGGGAGGGGTTGTGCCACCCACACCAGCATACCTATGTTTACCAACTCCTGGACTGCACTACATTGGGGAAGAGGACATATACCCTGTCAGTACCATTGTCAATGACATTAAACTGGCGGACTGATTTACTAATGTGATGTTTTGGCAATTTGGTCTTCGTGGCATTACATAGGCCAAAATGAGTTTACTGCAAAATGAAGTATGTCTGTGTGAACAGTATTCTCTGTGTATTGCATCAACACCAAAGCCTCTGTGTGTGTGTTATTTTCAAACATTTGGTGTATGTCACCCAGTGCACTTACCATTGTCCACTGTAGAAGAGCTGCTTACATCAGCCACCATGCACTCACCTGTATACACCCCTCAGACCTATCAGCCATATGGCACATGCAGTAACTGTTATACAGACCTGTTATTTGTGTCCAGCTGTACCCAGGATATGACACAGTGTCACCATAGTGCCACACCCCTTGTAGAAAAGGACAGTAGGCCAACATCCTACTGACACATAGACACCTAGAACGCAAACAGAATACGTTATGAAGGCCACACTCAATCAGTGTTAATGACAGCTATAATGCATCATGGTTGGACAACTAGACACCCTAACGTGTAAGCATTAATCATTGCAGCTGACAACATGTTAAACAGCATTACATTGCTAAACCTTAGTACATTCACCCTGTGCATTAGAACCATATTAGCATGTCCCTGCATCGAAGGTATGGATGACAGGGATGTGGCACAGGTATCATCATATGCACAGGGTGTGTTGTGGGTTTGCCAGAGACCTAGGCTGAGCCATTTGGTTGACATTATGTGTGTGAGTTAGGGAGTTCTTTACTAAATGGGCTGTGCAGATGTGGTGTGTGTAGGTATGGAGGTGCCCTAACTGTGTTGGTGATGTGCGTGTGTATGTATGCACACATTTCTGCCATGTGGCTGCCCTATACAGGAGTTTGTTTGACAGCTGCAGACTGTACATTGCAGGGTGTACTGTTCACCCTGTCTGGACATGGACATGGGAGCTGTGCCTGCCAGGAGTTGCATGGGCACTATCAGGCAGAAGCCCAGATATGTTACTCTCCCCTAATGATGACAATTGTCCACTGGATCCGTGTCCTTGTTGGGACCAGCCAGAACCATGTGAACATGGCCTGCTGCATTGTGGTGTGGACAGAACCCCCCTGCAGTGCTGGTGCTGGTTCTGAAACTACGGAAGCAGCTGGGAGTTTTTGCATGTCCACGTAGACCTCCACCTGTTGGTGTTGCTGACATATGTCTACATGGCCAATGCCCTACACCCACCACATGCTCTACCACAAACACCACACGGTCGAGGATTCCCACCATCTCACCTAAATGTCTATCCATGACCTCTGCAGAATAACAGTGGGTACATGTAAGATCACGGATAGTACGTACAGCAAGAAGAGTAGACATCTGGAGCCTCAGACTATCTCTGGTGTAATGTTCTATATGTGCCTGTGCCTCTTTGACAGACCGAAACATGCATTTGCTGACACCTGCTGTGGTACTTCTGCCAGAGGCATGATGGCTAGCAGCCCTCCTATGAGCATCCCTGTACATCTGCCTGTGTGGCATCCCTGTACATCTGCCTGTGTGGTACCTCGCCAGTCATCCAGCTATGGCTGCTGTATATAGACCCACTACTCATAGTCACCATGCTTTTCTGTCCCATGCCACCACCCGCCAACAATCCCTCATCTATGGCTACTGGTGATGGGGTATGGATGGGCATTGTGAGTGTGTGTGGGGATGGGGTGGATAAAAGTGGGATGTCAACCAATGGCACAGATTCAGCCCCTGACAGCCCTGCCTGTGCCTCACTATGCCTATCATCGTCAGAGTCTGTATGGACACTAACATCAGTTTGCCTGCAGGAGGGACCCAGATCCACCTCACCACCTGTGGGGGTAGACAAGAAATGCAAATTAAGACCTGTAAATTATGATTTACTTCTACACACATACACACTTACAGGTGAGGTGGCACAAACATATTACACAGACCTCAGTACCCAACAACTGACATGCTTGACATATGGCAGTCAATATCAGGCAGTGCAGCCATTCTAAATCCTTATTACAAACAATATACATATGTGGGATTCAGGAGTCATGTTAGTAGGTGATGCCCCTTCCCCTGGGGCACACTGCACCCATATACACATTAATGCTGTGCACCTGTACAGCACACTGGCATGCACTGTACACCATACCTCACAACAATACAAATCATTGCTGAATGTGTTAGATATGTAGCAGTTATGTTTGTTCTATTCTTCGCTATGTGTTTGTCTGACACATGACAGGGATGATATGAGGACGGATGTCAGTAATGAATGACTGACATGTGATTCCCAGACCTCATCATCATCAGTTGATGTATGTGCAATAACATCTGTGTACACTGATGACCTTCCAAGCCTCATGTGGATTTTAAGAGCATACACACTCCTGTTGACATGGCAGCCTCTTCTGTGATATGCAATGGGGCCACATTACTGCAGTCAAAAACATTACATACACCTGATATATAAGATATGACCTACGCAATCCAATCCTGAGTCAGATGACTGTCAGTCATGGAGATGCTGACTGAGATGTGTACTAAATTGGGGGTGCATAACTGTGCATACCCTTAAACCAATAGTTTGTTGAAGCACCTACTAACTGAAATATAGCAGTCACTATTCCTGGAAGGGGCACAGTAGCATAGCACATCCCTGCATTTGCATAATTAGGTCTGTCTTCCCTACAAAGTTACCACAACACTGCCAGATGTCAAGGCCAGCTCATGTGCACAGCCTGTGGAAGTCACACAGGGACTTCAGTACTGCTGTGGAGTGTGTGTTGTGTGGGCAAATTCATAACCTTGAATGTGTTAAGATACGGCCATTCTTAGCTAGATTTGGGTGTATGCTTCAGTTCACTGTTGAATTTGAAGCTGACACCCCTCCCCATCATCAGCCTTATTTCAGATGCCTGTCAACTGTGGGCCACACATGAGTATTAGTTTGCAGTGTACCACATTCACTCCACCATGTCTACAGGCCTACTTTCAGGTAATGAACAGCAACCGTAAAGATGTACACTGGCACCAGCAACCTTCAAGTCGGCGATGGTGGCCCTGATGTGATGTGAGCTGCTGCTCGTGCACCACAAGTAACCTTAGGACTATTGTCTGTAGGTTTGAGTCTTGGTCTCATGACACCATTACACATTGCAACACATGCTATCATCACTCATCACTAAGGGCTTTTCATCCAGAAAAAAGGAGGTCATTGTCCCACTGTACTCATCCCTCATTAGACCCATTATAGAATACAACTCCCCATTTGGTATATACCTCTCAAGACATCTGCAACAACTGGAAAGGCCGCAGAAATACCTCACTGAAAGAATCACAGGCCTAAAGCAGATCCCCTATGCTGACTGTCTAAAAAAACTCCACCTATACTCTGTCGCATATCGTCTACTCAGAGGTGATCTCTGCTTAACATACAAGGCCATGTCAAACCCAGAGCTGTTAGACATGCTACACTTAAAGAAATCCCAATCCCTCAGAGCCACACACTCCAGGGATCTGAACCCTTGTCATCACAATGAGCAAAACATGCTGGAGGGATAGGTTCCTGACCCAGAGACTCCACAGACTCTGGAATAGATTGCCCATATATGTCAAGCAGAGCACCTCTTTGGCCCTCTTCAAAAGGAACCTTGATGATTGGAGGGGAGATAAGAAATTCACCCTGGAGATTACATCAGTCACCCTGCTAGACACAGGTCCAGGGAAGTAAATACTGTGGGAAGAAATAGCCAGGGAATAGTTATGGCTAGGCTTGTATGGGTCCTAGGGCCAATAGCCTAGTACCAACCTATGAACCTATGCCTTTGGAAGACCTGGGGTCATGCTTTTACTACCTGTGTGGCAGCCTGGATGCTGTGTCTTGTGAGATAAATCTCCCATCTACTTACCCTAACCCATAGTGCACAATTAGGCAGACTCCATGCAATTGTTGATGCAGGTAATACACAGGCAGGACTTGCTAGACATTTGTGCAACTGCCTCAGTGTTGCTGCATGTATAAGGGTAGCCTCTCTGACCGGTTTGCAGTATGTATTGTCATCTGTATTGGATGGCTATCTGTATCTTGTCAACATCACTGTCATCCCATAATTAATACACCTCTAGATGACTGTCGGCACTGTTTGTCATGAAATATACAATGGTGAGGTAATGTTATTTTACCTTACTCCTGACTACTTCCTTTCAGATATGGGATCCATGTCATGCCTGGAAAGATGTCTGCAAGCCATGGCTGCCTGTGTTGCAGGCAGCTGGCCAATTGTCATTGACATACTTCTCGAACAGCAGACCATTACATGGTGTGACATAGAGGACTGTACTTGATGGCAGGTGTGTACTTTAGAAGAGTGAATGCTGTCAGTACATCACAAGCTGCCTCCACAATATATTAATTGGAGTGTGTGCACACGTATGCTTCCAGTGTATTGTAAGGTTTGTACACCCCATAGTTGTTGTCCTAACATAAGATTCTATTTTATACATTAATTGCACATGTTAGGTGCACATTATGGGTTGTAAAAGGTGTGGAATGTGTTATTGTGCTCTGTCATTGTATATATCAGGAACAGTTGACACCATCATAGGGGTGTGTACACTGTTGTATCGACTGTATGAGGGTTATGTTTCACACATGTCCCTACTGTAGGGCATTTGTCCCACCATTAGGCTTGTCTCTGTCCACACATCTTGCACTGATGGGTTGTGAGGTATACTGCAGGACTCCTACCTACCCTTCACCATGGTGACCACTGTGATGCTATGCAGTTAACACCAACAAAACTGAACATGTACAACATGCATTATAGGTAGGTGTGATAAATGTGTACAGGGCATATAGCATGGCCTTAACATGGCTGGTATATTGGTAAACATAAACAAAATAACCGCATACTCACCAGCCACAGGCTGCTGTCCCAGTTGCATATCTGAGGGACCTACATAGTTGTGGGAGAGAGGTAATTTCAGTAGCCACTCATGGCATTGCTACAGGTGGAAGCAGCATTTCAGGACATTAACAGAACAAACAGCAATACTACAGAATATTCAACCCAGCACCATAGTTGTGCACATTTGTGCATTACTAACCTCCAGCTACAGAATATATTTTCTGATATATGCATGCAGATTCTCTACAGATAGAAATGTAGAATTAACATTCTTCTAGTTATGTGCACTGTGGCCTTACCTACACACTCCTCAGACATTGATTGGGTGCCACTCACCTCAACAATTCTGGGTTCTGCTTCATGGCGGGTGTGCCGGGCAGGTGCAACAAGGCTGGTAAGGAACTGTTCCATACGTTTCAGTGGGGGCTGGTTGGCTGCACCCCCACCTGTGGCTATTGGCTCCCTTGCTACAGCAGCTGCTCAGTTCCATGCATGATGCAAAATGTTGCTGGTGCGATGACAGACCTGGTCATAATGCCAGTTCTGCTGTCCAGCATCATCCACACTGTGGACCAGTTCTTCCTGGAGGGCTGTTTGGTCATGTAGGGCTTCTGTGCACCACCCGAACAGGACATCATATTGCTGTATGAGATTTTGAATGATTCATAGGTTCATAGGTTCATAGGTTGGTACTAGGCTATCAGCCCTAGGGCCTATAACAATTCCCTGGCTATTTCTTCCCACATTATTTACTTTCCTGGACCCCTGTCTAGCAGGGCAACTGACGTGATCCCTGGGGTGAATTTCCTTTCTCCCATCCAGTCGTCAAGGTTCCTTTTGAAGAGGTCCAAAGAGGCACTCTGCTTGACATGTATGGGCAATCTATTCCAGAGTCTGGGGAGTCTCTGGGTCAGGAACCTATCCCTCCAGCATGTTTTGTTTATTGTGATGACAAGGTTTAGATCCCTGGAGCGTGTAGCTCTGAGGGATTGGGATTTCTTTAAGTGTAGCATGTCCAATAGCTCTGGGTTTGACATGGCCTTGTATGTTAAGCAGAGATCGCCTCTGAGTATACGATATCGACAGAGTATAGCTGGAGTTTTTTAAGGCGGTCAGCGAGGGCATCTGCTTTAGGCCTGTGATTCTTTTAGTGAGGTATTTCTGAGGCCTTTCCAGTTGTTGCAGATGTCTTGAGAGGTACATACCAAAAGGGCGTTGTATTCTATAATGGGTCTAATGAGGGATGAGTACAGTGGGACAATGACCTCCTTTTTCTGGATGAAAAGCCCTTGATGAGGTGTGCCACATAGAAGGATTTCCTGACTGTTGTGGCGATGTGGTTATCGAGCGTGAGACCACTGTCCACCTGTGTCCCTAAGTCTCTTATCACACTTTCTGTGTTTAGTGTACTGCCACCTATATGGTAATTCATGGATACATGTTTTCCCAAAGGGGATAACAATACATTTCTTGGCATTGAGCTTGAGCCCATGGCTCTGGCACCAAGCATCTGTTTCTGTAAGGCCCTAATATCCACATCATTTGGGGATTCAATAATGGCTCCCAGTTTGTCATCTGCAAACTTTGTTAGCCAGAGTCCCTTAGTGTTGACCTGTACATCAGAGAAGTAGATGCCAAACAAGAGCGGCCCCAGGACTGAACCCTGAGGTACACCACTTGTCACTTGTCTGGAGCTGGATTTGGAGTCAGCTACTTTTATAGTGTGGGTTCTATCAGTAAGCCATTTAGCAACCCATTGGGTGACATAGGGATTAATGCCCAACTTAGTAAGTTTATCTATGATTCCAGAGTGGGGGGTGGTGTCAAAGGCCTTGGCAAGGTCTAGATAGGCTGTGTGGACCACCTTACCCTTGTCCATGGCTCTGGAGACTGATTAAAAGAAGTTAATCAGGTTCAGGAGACAAGATCGGCCCTTCACAAACCCAAACTGGGTGGGGTCCAGTGTTTGAAGGTTGCCAATGTCTTTGTTTATAAGTTCCATGATAATACGCCCATGGCCTTGCAGATAAGGCTTGTCAGACTGATGGGACGGTAGTTTCCGGGATCCAAGGTGGATCCCCTTGTGGATTGGGATAACTGTAGCTCGCCACTCAGTGGGCACGAAACCTGAGGTGAGGCTATGATTAAACATGACAATTAGGTGAGGTGCCAGTTCATATTGTAGTTCATGTAGTACACAGCCTGGGATGTCATCTGGTCCCATGGATGCTGTATTCTTGGCTTTTGTACCTGTGTGGCCATTATTACTGGAATTTGGCAATCTTCGGTATTGAGATGGGCCATTTAGGGGTGAGAGGGGGTGAAGTTGGCACTGAATCGATCTGCCAGGATATTGGCAATATCCTTGGATCAGTATATTTAATGCCATTCTGTTTTAGCTCAGAGCAGATCTGAGCATTGCCATTTAAATTTTGACATAGTTATAGAATGCTTTGTGGTTGTCTTTGGAATCTTTGGCAATTTTATTTTCGTAACTAGCTTTGGAGGATTTTATGAGGCATCTCAGTTTCTTACTGAGGCTAGTAAGGAGTTTTTGCATCCTGGGATTTTCCTCTTTTCTGCAAAAGTTTCTTCCTTTTGTTGTAAAGTTTGTTTATGGCAGGGGACCACCAGATTGGCTTCCTTTTTTGGATGAGAGCATTTTGGTTCTATTTGGGATGGCACGATTCATGCATGAGTGGATGTGCTTGTACAGTGCCTTAGTGTAGGATTCAGCAGTTTCAGTTCCCGTCTGCATGGGTGTCATGAAGTTTGTCACTTCTGACTTAAGTAGCATGAAGTTGGCTATGGAGAAGTTTTTTATGGTGGTTTCTTTACTGGGGGGTGGGGGTGGGATGTGGATGTTAAGGGTGATTAGCTTATGGTCAGACCTGACTAACGAGGGGGTGACCATCATTATCCAATGAAGTAAATGCTGGTAGCCTTCCTTGTGGCATGGTATCTGGAAGACATAAACATATGGTTGTCTACTTGCAAATCAATACAGAATATTACTTTACAATATTACAAACTACAACCTAACCCTATAATCAGCTGTCATTACACTCCTGTCCCTGACCTATCTTATTCCACCCAATATTGCACAGTTAACTGCATCATCCTCTATTCTCCATTCATTTCTGTGCATAGGGATGACAGTGGCCATCGTCCATGTGGATGGTGACATGTTTGTGTTTGACTGTACTATTATTCTAACTGCAACATACATATTTAAGTTGATTGCACATTAGCCTTTGACACCACTGTGACAACCTGGAAGATTTCCAACAGTCATAACTACACTATTATGTTCTGTTGTCATTGCTGGAAGACTTCCCACTGGGTTGGCTGACACAGATCAAGTATATGTGTGTGTGTCTACAGATATCACTCACAAATGTGCTTATTGTCCAGCAGAACACTGTACATTTGAATGCTATTAATTCAAGATATTACATGCAGTTTGGCACACGTCTGCAACAGTACTATACTATCCACATGCTCTATATATGTCTCTTAGCTTTCCAAGACAAACATATATCATAATCGTATTCACAGGTAACACATGGATATGGACAACATCCCATTAACTGGCCTAGCAGTTGCACATTCACAACTGTTTGACAGACACTCTAATGGTTGGCAAATGTGAGCTGTCCTTTCCCAGCATGAGTCAGGCTCCTGGGCTTGATACCACCTCTCAAACTCTTGCATCACATGTGGACAAAGCCTAACATGATGGGGGGTAAATAGGGACATATCGTACATATTCCTGTTACAGAGTTATGAAGTTTTTACCGTAATATATTTTGCATTACTGTGACTGTTCTTACTGCGGTGGTGGTGCTGTGGTAGTGTTGTCGCCTCACTGCTAGACGTTGCCCATTCGATTCTCAGTTAGAGCGTCTTCTGTGTGGCGACAGGCATGAATGGGCATTCCTTCATTGAAGGTTGTGCGTTAGGCCCAGCAAGCCAGCACGTAAAACTCTACTGCCAATCATTAGCTGACCGGAGCTCCACTGTGGTGACCCCTAACTGGGAAAAGCCAAATGACACAAACAAACAAACTGTGACTGTTCTTAGGGATGTGTAGTCTTACACTCAAGTGTTTGTCATTACTTCATGACTTCAGTCCTTAGCTATTTGTCAGACAGGTAGAGATGTCAAGAGGAACAGACATAGCCTGATTTCAAAATATGGACATTCTGTGAAGATTTGTACAGTTGACAAGTATGGCTGTGATGCTTCCCACTGCAGACAGAGCCAGATGCTATGGCCATAACAGTTGCACTGCAGGACATCAGTACAGCAAGTTTTGCCACCACATATACATTTTTCAAACTCAGCTATCCCATTATTACAGACCAAGTAATACATTAAATCACATGCTTAAATGTTTCACATACATTTTTTATGGTTTGTTGCATATTCAAACCTAAGTGTTTTGGTTTGGTTGTTGTCTCACTCTGCATCATTCTCTCTCTCTCTCTCTCTCTCTCTCTCTCTCTCCCTCTCTTTCTCTTTAGTACAGGGATTGAGTGGGTTTGATTAAGTGACAGCATGGCTTTTGTAGGTGATGGTCATGACCAGGTGATGGCCTATGCACCAATCGGTGTTCCCCACTTGCTAATTGCATGCAGAGCAGCTGTGTAATTCTTCCAATAGCCAATGTCATGACAACCACTCCTATAAATGTATACTTCCTGTGGTCATTGTCCCTTTATCTTGCCTATAAGGAACACATCCTTTCTGTGAGTGTGCAGCAGTTTTACAGACAGTAGATAAGAATATTTCTTACAACATGACATGTGGACATAGACCAACAACAGGTTTATGTAAGGTTCCAGAAGTAGGGACAGAGTGTGAGTATCACTGTTATATGCTTTGAAAACTGTTAGTTTAACAGGGTTTGTGTGTACATGCTAGTTCTCCATAATGTGCAGTCTGACAACGTTATGTGTCTGTATTGCTCTCAACTGTAGGGCTATACACATAATGGCTAGGGTTAAGGCCGCTATGTTTAGTGTGTTCCCCAAACAGGTGTTGTCTTTGACAAATCACTGCCATACTCTGTTGACTGCTATCAGTAACTGGAAGCATGCATTAGTGTTTGTGACTTCATATCCCTCAGGAAGGATACATTGCAAACAATCCTGTAACACCAGCAACTTTCACAGTGTATGAGTGCAATATATTGCATATGGCCCCATATTTGGCCCTATGTCCTCCACTTATATACCAGGCTTTGTCCAGATGTCATGCAGTAAGAGGTTGATAGGTATAGGCTATCATTATTTAGTGCTGACATTCCTGCTCTCATCCCACTGATGTTGTGGACTCCCACTCATGTTGTGGGGTAGGGGCCATAAATATGGGCCATAGACTAGACAACATGTGTGACTGTGTACAGTCAAGAGGTCAGTGTATAGTAAACACTGTTATATATGCATGTAACTCATTTTGGGGGGGGTACATGTTAAACTCTTTGGCTGTCAGTACATGTAAGAGATATTACTAATAAAATCATAAAAGGTTTATAGCTGTACTTTTTGACACTATGGTTATGTGGACAGTGGTGGGATAGAGCTTACTGTTTGGCACACAGTCTGTTTGTCAGTTTGACAGACCAGTTTGAAGTGAAGCATTGTTATGTAAAGGATCAATTTGCATTGTAACATTTCATACTTTCCCCACTAGGTGGTTCACTGAGGAGTGTAATTGGAGGCTGTTGGCTTAATCATGAAATTGAGTGTTGACTGATTTTTGCATTCAAGGCAAGTGTATTTTGTATTGTTGTACTACTTGAAGTCTTTTGCCATTACATCAGTGTCTGATACTTTGTGTGGCTTACTCTGGTTAACACCTATCCCTCTGTGCACGGCATGGTCTTTGTTTGGCCAGTTGTGGCCTACTCATAACCCTCAACTGTGCACATTTTTTCATAATGTCCAGATGTTGGCATCATAACTTTTGTGTATTCCTCCTTAATTAGGCTTCTTTCTGGCAAAAAGCTGATGATTGGACTTACTCAGTGATGACAAACATTTGACTGTAAGACTCCAAATTTTTGAGAAAAGTAATGCTACTGCAAAACCTCTAGTATTCTATCGGCTTTCAGATATTGTAAGAGAATATTTTTAATCAGTCCCTATTTGTCAACCATCATGTTATGCTTTGTCCATATTTTTGCCTATAACAGGTTGAGAGGTATGGTACTGCTGATGACAATTCTGACAACTGGAACATGTCCTGAGATGGTAGGAGCAAGAATGTATAATGTTTCCTTTAATATTTCCATAATTCAGTTATGTTGTATTTTACACACCTACATGCTGCAAGACATGGCATAAACAACTGAAATAGTACATAAATAAACCTTTTTTGGGAAAATGGTGGTGTTATGTGTGTTTTTTTAATGCAAACATTCTCATGTGTGCAAACATATCACACTCTGGCCATTTTATAAGGTGGAAACTGTAGCATTACTGGCTGTTTGGGTTTCACTGTGCTCTCTTTAGTCATTTTAATTACTTGCCTAAGAGATTGCTGTATGTCTGGCCACTGTGTAAGGCCTATCATGATTTTGTAGCAGCAGAGTGTGTACTTGCTATTTGGACTGTGTATGTGTGGGGTCAGCAGATGAATGTCCCATACCACCCCAGCATTCTATCTACAATATGACCTGCCACAGGATATGTAGGGGTATTGTGTGACTCTCATGGGGAAATATCTAAATATCTATCCACACATCCATTGTACGGTGGTGTTTGCCATTCTTACCAGTATTAATTTGCAAGTGTGTTGTTTATTTATTTATATTTATATATATATATATATATATATATATATATATATATATATATATATATACATTTCTTTGTGTCTTTCGGCTTTTCCCGGTTAAGGGTCGCCACAGCGGAACTCCGGTCCGCTAATGATTGGCAGTAGATTTTTACGTGCTGGCTTGCCAGGCCTAACGCACAACCTTCAACAAAGGAATGCCCATTCATGCATGTCACCACACAGAAGACACTCTAACTGAGAATCGAACGGGCAATGTCTAACTGTGAGGGACAACGCTACCGCAGCACCACCACATACATATACAGATACATACAGCAAACATTCACAGATATATGTTTACACACATAAATATATGTATATGTGGTTTACTATCAATTTGTCGATCGCAACTTGTGTGATTTACAAAATGTCGAGAGAGTCGTATGTCGACTCAAAACATAGACACAAAAATGTCAGAACTTACATCAGTGAATGAAATACAGCATTTGTTGTTGTGAATTCCAACATTCCAGGCCAGATTACACTATAGTGGGGTTCGGAAAATGTACACTTACCCTCACTGTGGTTCGATCTCGGAGTTTGTATATATAAGTAGGGGGGTGTGGGGGGTGCAGCCCGCCACATGGGGGATGCATGGAGGCTTGCCCCCCTGCAAACATGTAATGTAGTGTGGCAACTTTGACAGGCGGACAGTCTGGGAGTCTGCTTCTTGTTCAAAAATGTTGATATCGACATTTTCGGACATCTGGTGCAACATTTACATTAGTCGATGTTGTGCAAACCGACATTTCAGTTCGACAACATGACTATTTGACTGTGTTACAGTCGACAAATTGATAGTAAACCATATATGTATGTATACATATATATATATATATATATATATATATATATATATATATATATATATATATATATATATATATATATATATATATATATATATATATATATATATATATATATATATATATATATATATATGTATATATATATATATATATATATATATATATATATATATAGATATATATATATATATATATATATATATATATATATGTGTGTGTGTGTGTGTGTGTTTATATTATTTGAATGTTTACTGCTTCCACAATATACATTCCCTATAGTACAGTGATTGTTCTGCAAGATATGTTCATGAAATCATCCTGAGCTCTTATGGCTTAATGCTTACCTGCTGTGACTATGGTGTACATGTTGCTGGGTTCAAAACTGGCAAAGGCTGTTTATTTTGTTGCCTGGCAGAACATAGGCTCATGGAGAGAGTGTTATTAAGGCACTTTAAAGTGGCTTTAAGTGGGTTTGCATGAGTTTGTGTGAAGCTAATCAGAGCTAACATGTGGTTAAATGTGCAGGGGTTTAAACTGTGTGGGCTTGTCTTAGCGCTTACCAATGCACAAATCTGGTTAGGTAAGATAACTACTGTTCACCTACTCTGTGTTTGAGCATATGTCAACTGGCTTGCCCACTCCTCAGTGATGGTAATACATATTTAAACATATAGGCTCTCTATTGAACGCTATGTTTGACTAAACAAGCATAGATTATGCAGCTCAGGTGGTGTAGTGGTATGATCTCTGACTGGATTGTACAAGGTCCTGTGTCCAAGACCTGGGGCTGCTAACTTTTTCATTAATGTTAAATATCCAGATTGCATGATAAGTTAAGCAAAGCAAGAGCAACTTGTAGAATTCAGATGGTGCAGTGGAATGGTGGCTGACTGTAGTGTGAAGGTTCAAGACTTGGTAGGGGTGATTACATTTTTTGCTGGCCACAACAATGGCAGATGGTGAGAGGGCGATTAAGGCACTTTAAAGTCGGTTAAGTGGATTTGCGTGGGTCGTGAAGCTAAGCGTTGCTAAAATACAGTTACTCCATTTTAGCTTAGCTTAACTGAGCTTACTTCTACTAACCCCTGCACTAATTTCTTTGAAAGAAAAGAAAAAGAGGTGATAGGAAAGTGGTGAAAAAAGGGGCATGCAGAGGGAAAAACAAGATGAAAGATGAATAGGGATGTGCAGGACAGGAGTAGGGAAGGTGTCCATTTCTCCTACAGCAACAGCTGTGCATATGTATTGAATTTGGAGGTTAATTTGGATACTCATACCCCTGAGAGAGGGATGAGGACAACAGTAATGTGTTGTTTAGGCAACTGGACAAGATTACATGAGTCCAGTGGACACATCTTCAAAATGGACAGCTATGTATGGGGCGTAATTTTTTTGTGGGCACAGACTGCCCTTTTTTTAAGGTGAGAGTGGGTTGTTGGGGAGAGATAGCAGGTACAGTGGGGAGGGAGGTTGGGTAGGAAAACAGACAAGACAGACAAGACAGCAGAGAGGGGCAGTGTATGACATGTGGGAGGCACATGAGCCCACAAATGGTTACAATGAGACTGATGTTCTCACCCATGGGCAGTCACCACTGCACCTTCATGGCCTCAAAGGTGGCTGTGCTGGGGACTGAGCAGGAGGGGCAGCCAGACCCTCAAGATGTACCACGCAGCCCTCATGCTGGCGTAGCTGAGCTGCAAACTCCTTTTGCATCTTTCTACACACCAGACCCTGGAGCTGACATCGGGTGATGGGCTCCTGTCCATGCCTGTTCCGAGGGGGGGTTGAACCCCTTCCCCTGAAGTGGTTCCACCCATGGGTGTTGCAGGACCAGCAGACAAAGAAGATCTGGGGTGGGTCCCAGACATGTTGGGGCCTGGTGCCACTGCCAAATGAGGCAGGACAGGTGGATCCACTGGGATTGTCCTTCCCAGATGACCTAGGGTGTTGACAGTTTACAACATATGCTGGTTAGTTATGAACAATACAATTCCAGGATTAGTTAAGTTTCTTACACTGTTCTGATTAGTTATAACAGCATGCATGGGTGTTCCAATAGACATTATAGCACAATTGTCAATCAGTTACATGGTAAACAGAATACATGCAGATATGGAATCACAGTGGATATTACAGCAACATGCAGGTTACAGTGATAACAACAGGCCACCAATGATTTCATTTCAACAGGGAACAGCAATGAAGTGGAGTTTAGGGAAGAGTTAAGACAGGCACTGGGAGGCAGTGGAGAGTTACCGAATAGCTGGTAACTACAGCAGAACTAGTAAGGGAGACTGCTAGAAAGGTGCTTGGTGTGACATCTGGACAGAGGAAGGAGGACAAGGAGACCTGGTGGTGGAATGAGGAAGTACAGGAGAGTATACAGAGGAAGAGGCTTGCGAAGAAGAAGTGGGATTGTCAAAGAGATGAAGAAAGTAGACATGAGTATAAGGAGATGAGGCAGATGGCAAAGAGAGAGGTGGCGAAAGCTAAGGATAAGGCGTATGGAGAGTTGTATGAGAGACTGGACACTAAAGAGGGAGAAAAGGACCTGTACCGATTGGCTAGACAGAGGGACAGAGCTGGGAAAGATGTGCAGCAAGTAAGGGTGATAAAGGATAGTGAGGAAAGGTACTCACAAGAGAGGAGAGTGTGTTGAGTAGATGGAAAGAGTATTTTGAGAGGCTGATGAATGAAGAGAATGAGAGAGAGAAAGAAGGTTGGATGATGTGGGGATAGTGAATCAGGAAGTGAAACAGATTAGCAAGGAGGAAGTAAGGACAGCTATGAAGAGGATGAAGAATGGAAAGGCTGTTGGCCTAGATGACATACCAATGGAATCATGGAGGTGCTTAGGAGAAATGGCAGTGGAATTTTTATCTAGATTGTTTAATGAAATTTTGGAAACTCAGAGGATGCCTGAGGAGTGGATAAAAAGTGTTTTGGTACCTATCTTTAAGAATAAGGGTGATGTGCAGAGCTGCAGTAACTACAGAGGGATAACATTGATCAGTCACAGCTTGAAGTTATGGGAAAGAGTAGTAGAAGCTAGGTTAAGAAGGGAGGTAATGATTAGTGATCAGCAGTATGGTTTCATGCCAGGAAAGAGCACTACAGATGCAATGTTTGCTCTGAGAGTGTTATTGGAGAAATACAGAGAAGGACAGAAGGAGTTGCATTGTGTCTTTGTAGACTTGGAGAAAGCATATGACAGGGTGCCTAGAGAAGAGTTGTGGTATTGTATGAGGAAGTCGGGAGTGACAGAGAAGTATGTAAGAGTGGTACAGGATATGTACAAGGGTAGTGTGACATTGGTGAGGACTGCAGTGGGAGTGACAGATCCATTTAAGGTGGAGGTGGGATTACATCAAGGATCAGCTCTGGGTCCTTTCTTATTTGTAGTGGTGATGGACAGGTTGACAGATAAGATCAGACAGGAGGCCCCGTGGACTATGATGTTTGCAGATGACATTGTGATCTGTAGTGAGAGTAGGAATCAGGTTGAGGAGACTCTGGAGAGGTGGAGATATGCTCTAGAGAGCAGAAAAATGAAGGTCAGCAGGGCTAAGACAGAATATATGCGTGTAAATGAGAGGGAGTGTAGATGAATGGTGAGGATGCAGGGAGTAGAGTTGGTAAAGGTGGATGAGTTTAAATACTTGGGATCAACAGTTCAGAGTAATGGTGAATGTGGAAGAGAAGTGAAGAAGAGAGTGCAGGCAGGGTGGAGTGGGTGGAGAAGAGTGTCAGGCGTGATTTGTGACAGACGAGTACCAGTAAGAGTGAAAGGGAAGGTCTAAAAGAGGATAGTGAGACCAGCTATGTTATATGGGTTGGAGACAGTGGCATTGACAAAAAGACAGGAGTCAGAGCTGGATGTGACAGAGTTAAAGATGTTAAAATTTGCACTCGGTGTGACTAGGATGGATAGGATTAAGAATCAGTATATTAGAGGGTCAGCTCATGTTGGACAGTTTGGAGACAAAGCAAGAGAGATGAGATTGCGTTGGTTTGGACATGTGCTGAGAAGGGATGATGGGTATATTGAGAAAAAGATGCTAAGGATGGAGCTGCTAGGTAAGAGGAAAAGTGGAAGGCCTAAGATAAGGTTTATGGATGTGGTGAGAGAGGACATGCAGGCAGTTGGTGTGTCAGAGCAAGATGCAGAGGATAGGAAGAAATGGAAAGAGATGATCCACTTTGGCGACCCCTAATTGGAAAAGCTGAAAGATGATGATGATTGTTGCAGATAGGGTGGGGATGAGACAGAAAAATAAACCACTATTTGTTATTACATTGCTCACAACTGTTCTGTACATTATAGTCTACTCAGTACTCTCCAGATATGACCTGAAATTACAGCTACCGATGGGCTTGTGGTTGGTCAGTGAGTGTTTTACACAGCTATCAGTTCAAACTTCATACATTTAATATACAGCTGTACTTACCTGCCGGACCTGTGGAAAAAAATTGGACTAACACTACCTGACTGTTTCTACACCTTAACAGGGTTCGGCTTTGATATGTGCAATCATACTGCATGTGTGTGTGCTAATGTCATAGTCCACCTTCATTTTTATACAGCAGCATGGGTGCAGGGGACAGTGACCAATAGCCAAGACGGCGTGACACTTGGGCAATTTTTGGGAAAACTAAGTTGTCTGTGTACTTTTCTTACTGTCATCTGCAGCCTTGGAGCTGGCCAGTGTGTGTTCTACACAGTGTATAAGAGACACATCCTACTGTTAATATCCAGCCTGCCTTACCTGCCGAAGGTGTGGGAAAATGTTTGTTTACACTACCTGACTGTTTGCAACAATATTCACATATTCTTGTGTGGAAATATACAGACAGCGTAGTACCACTCCCGGGATTCAGACCCTACCAGTGTGTTCAAAAAGTAGTCACAATGCTGATGTTTATCAGAGAAAGCTATCAAGGAACTGCTAGTGCTTGTGTGAGTGTTTTCTACCTATTAGTCTGTGATTTGGCCAACCTGACCTTGTACTTCTGACATTCCTGCATGGCAGACAGTTGTTCTACTGTGTATTCACACTTTCAGATATTACATTACAGGAAAAAGGGCTAACAAGCATTTTAATATTCAGCTATCAGATCATCGTGCAGGGGGAACTTTGTTATGCTTAGTCTGTTGTACAAGACTTGACTTTTTGCCACATGAACCTCAGATACGTAATGGTATCAGAGCCATATTTGCTGTGCAAAATCTATATACATTTCCAATTCCTACTAACACATTGCAAATAAAACACAACAGTCCAGAGTTGTATAGTTTTATTGGCAGGTTATCACCGTTTTATGTATGTCACTAGCATTATCTGTGATAATTTCAGTTTTATTCAGTTCAAACAATACACAGATTGCAGCACTGACAGGTGATATTCTACTACTTTCAATTATACTGCCAGCTAGATCAGTACTCCCCAGCTTCGCAGTGCAGCCTTTGCAACCTGCTCCCATGTGCATCCACATTTGAAGCCCTCTCAGATGCAGCTGTACAGGAGACAGAGAAACATTTATGACTACCTATCCATCACATACACAGCCTGGACTATCTTAAACAGTAATTGATACTGATACTTGTATACTTCTTGAGCATTCCCTGCCAAAGCGTCTTGTTCCCACTGGTCCAGAAGATCACCTTTCTCCGCTTGAGATCAGCATAGTGATGCCAAACCTGCTCACCAGTCCAAGGGATCCCAGTAGCACTGGTGAGTTCACAGGTGAGACAGTTCCAGGCCTCCTCTTTATATTCTGAGCCCCGGTACTGGCCCTGCAGCAGTCTCAAATCATGGTTTTTAACAAGGAGTTCAACCATGACCCTGGACTCCAGCATGTCCCAGCATTGCGCACGAAAGCAAATACCTTCTTCTACTCCAGCCATGGTGCCTGCAGTGATGAGCTCCAACTAGTTATGGGCTGTATTCCAACCTACAGGGTTTAAATTGGGCCGATTTCCCACACTTTGCCGTGATTGGTAACTTTTGAAACTGCTGAGCTCAGCTAAGCTCCGGGCAAACCTGCTTAACTAAGGTTTACAGTGCTTAAAGGGGCAGGTTCAGCACTGCTTATCACTGGGAAAATCCACTTAGCTGGGCTATTCATTGCTTAGTATTCATATGTATGCAATGCTTACCCCAGGTCAACATATCTGTGCAATGCTTAGCATTGCTTATGTTTTATTATATTGGTCTACCACCTGTATGGGATTGATTCATCATTTATTACATAATATAGATTTATTTACCTTCCCTGATATCCTCCAATGTACTGTGTTTAATTTATTCTTGTGTGACTATACTGTATGGGGCACTTGTGTTTATATGGGGGTTTCACTGCTTTATTACACTGGCACCTTATATCTGGGCCTAATACACTACTCTGGTTGAGAAAATAAGTTACTTCCTACATAAATATACAAATAAATTACAATTGTAATGTTTACACATACAAAATGGAAATGGTTTTAGTGAGGCTTGAACTATGAATGACCACATGCAAGGTGTACACTCTAACACTATTGCTTATACTGGATGTCTATTGCTTTTTAACTTAACCAGCCATTTCAGCTGGGCTAAGCATAGGTTCATAGATTAGTACTATGCTAATTGCCCTTGTGAGCCATTTTAAGCCTAACCAATTATCCCTCGTGAAACTAAACCCTGCACCTTGCGTTTCTAAGACAAACACCTTAACCATTAGGCCACCCTCCCAATAGCTAAGCAACAGGCACACCTGCACAGCTACCATTGAACTTTATTGCATAACTAAAAAAAAAATGTATTTGTTGTGTTTTTTAATATGTACCCTTCAGAATATCTATGCTAATGCTGAACCTGTTATTCTAGCAACTTTCTGGCTTTGTGTGGCCGATTGTCCCTTATGGCTTTGTCCAGATTCCTTACTCTGACCAGTTGGGAGGTGTGCTATGTGCTTATGCTAAACCTGTTAGTCTACCGACTTTCTGGCTTTGTAGGGACGATTGGCCCTTATGGCTTTGTCCACATTTCTTACCCTGACGGGTTGGGGGTGTTACAAGTGTTCTTGCTTGTTTTAAATTGCCATACGGCAATTCTAGTGTGTAGGGGGCATGTGTATTGTGAGAGCACTGCTCTCAGACACACCTCCTGCACTTGTACACAAAACCATGTCCATTTTACAGCACAGCAACGCGCCTTCATATATATGCATGGTGCGCTGCCATGCTGAATAGCCACGGTCACTTCCATGCAGGAATAAGTTATTCCTGCACGGATGTTTGCTGAATCCAGGGGATAGTCTTTTCTATAAATACTGTAATATATTATAATGCAAGCAGACCAACAATTACATTTTTGTTGACCTTCAAAAACAAGTTTTCATATTTTAAACTGTACATCCTTGACAAATAGCATTAGAACATTTTTGTTAACCAGACATAAGCCAACAAGAAATTCTTTTATAAGTGCATGTATATTGAGATATTTAGATTAATACAAAAACATATACTTTATTGTATAATTAACAAAATAAATAATACTGGATATTGCCCAAGATGTGCAACTTACAGTTCAAACAGAGATAGTTTTCTTCAAAATCTAGCGTTTCACTCAATGCCATGCAACAATTTGTAAGTCACTCATTTTTTGAAGTATTGAGTCTTCTTCTTCTTTCGGCTTTTCCTGTTTAGCGATCACCACAGCGGATCATCTGTCTGCTCATGAGTGGCAGTGAGGTTTTATAGTGTCGAGTTGCCAGCCCGGCGCCCAAACTTTCACAGAAGGCACACGCACACACTCACACCTAGGGCCAATTTAGAGTGTCCAATCCACCTACTGCATATCTTTGGGATGTGGGAGGAAACCGGAGCACCCAGAGGAAACCCACGTGACCACAGGGAGGACATGCAGACTCCACACAGAAGGCACCCCAGCCAAGAATCGAACTGGAGAACCTCTTGCTGTAGGTGGCAACGCTAACCGCTGCACCACCGTGGCCGCCCTTTTTGAAGTATTAAGTACATGTGGAAATATTGCTTATTTTCATAATTACTACCAAACAAGTAGCAATATTTCCAGTATTGTGTGATATACACAATGATTGATGATGAAGTGTCCTGTCTCCCACTTTGGTGTTTCACACCATATACCTTAATAGCATGTAGGCCTCTCAGTTACAAAAATATAAACATAAATTAAAAAAAATATATGAATAATAAGTGGAAAAAATATTTTTTCCACTGCAGAATGCTGTAGAATAACAATTTTAGTTTCATTTTGTTAATAACTGATTGTTCTTTCTAGTATTGCCTGCTATTAGCTGGTAAGTAACTTGGTTAAAGAAACCAGACCCCCAAAAATTCTGGATGTCATAAGATGGTATGGGTATCAAATGGAAATATACAAAATGGCATTTCAGGCTTCAGTGAGTTAACCTTTCAGCCTTTGGTTTCATTTCACCTCTCCTTAACCATTCCTGCATCAAATCTTGGTCATCTTGAGGATGTCCCAGGAGATCTCTAGCCTTACCATTGTATTTATGGATCTTCCATCAATATGCTTCCCTTCTCATCTGATCCTTTTCTTTATATTCTTTGTTTTATTTTTTTGACACATATAGTAGTTGTCTGATTTTTGTCTAATTCAGGTTTACTTTCCATTCCCACTTTACACCAAAACACTTCTGCTAAACTAAGCAAGGATATCATCATAGACTTATTTTCCTCATATTTTAAAACTTTCACATTGTTTCCATCTAGTGAGGCCAGCAGATATGAAATCACCCCTATGATTGCAGATCTATACATGTAATCAGTTTAAAAGAGGCTTACACCTCTTTCAGTGTGAAGAATATATAATGTTGATATACATTGATTTTTATATATCATTTCATAAGAGTGAAGCATTTTTCTTGTTTTCTTATCCAACTGATCCAATAACTTTTGGGGCCTGTCATTCACCCCAAAACAGTAAGTTAGAACAGGAAGAACAAATTGGTTTGTAGCTTGGACATTATTCCTATATGTCAAAACAGATTTCAATGTTAGTTTTGGTCTTAAGAAGTATCCTTTACATAATTACTTTCATTTAATCATATTTTATTGCTGATTCTTCAGTTATTAAGAAATATTTATACATTCCCACCTGCTCAAGTTCCTTTATATCATATTCCTGTCAAAAAGTGACTTTTTTTTCTTATTGGTGTTATAGCTTTCCTGTATTAAATAATGTTTTTGCACATTTATCAAAACCATATGGCATTCTTTTATCATCTGAGAAACGTTTAACCATTTGTTGTTGTGCTTTCAACTTCTCATCCAATGAACTATAGAATTTTAAGTGATCCACAAAAGTAAATGAGATTAAACAATGTTGGTTTCTGAGCACCACATTCTAACTACAGCCTAATCAGTAAATAGATTAATTGATTAAGGGCAAGACAGAAGAACAGTGGTGACAAAGAATCACCTTGGAATATCTCCCTTTGAAGTTTTATCACTGGGATAATAATTTCCCCTTTGACATATCTCAGCTGAAAACTTGTTTGTCACTGTTTCATGGTCACAATAATTTAATTGATCAATGAAAAATGTATGCTGTACATTTAGAAACATTTCCTTACCCACGAATGTGGGTTGCTGTCAAATGCTTGTTGTCATCTAGCCATGCCATACTTAGATTCTTCACTTTTTTGCAATTCTCTGTTATAGATTTATTTAGTAATAAATGGCCTTTTTTGTTTGGTATGGCTTTCTTTTGTTATCCTTTTGTTCTATTACCATCTTTGTTTGTTTTTTCCAAATAACTGTAAGCTCTGCCTGCATTGTTCCAGTAAATAATTTGTATATTGTCAGTAAGTTATTACTTCATATCTTTTGTGATGGTTTGCAGGTTTAGTCTTAAGCAGTGAATCATTTTTCTTGTTGTTGACTAGGCAGATATCTGTTCAGGATGCCCATATAAATAATTCCTACCCAGGGCTAGATCTTTCTGTAACAATGTTATTACTTTTCACCAGAAGTTAGGTAGTGTGTCTGGGGCTGAGGTTTTCCATGTAGGAGCTTTTCTTAATTTTGTCTCCGTATTTTAGCCCTTACTTTACCACGTTTCATATACTTTATATTTGAACTCCTTATGGTTTCTTTTAATTTGATTCAGCACCTTTGTTATATTCAACAGGGGCTTCATAAATATTTCAGAAAAATGTATCTATTTTGACTTTTTTGATTGTGTTACGATTCCTTTTATTTTGTTTCCCATTTCTCTCTAATTTTTTGTGTCATTAGTAAGCTGAGCAAAAAAACAGCAAATGTTTGTTTCACAACTCAGCATGTTAACCAGGCACCAAAAAATAGAACAACCACACTGACAACATCAATCTACATCTTCTACATCTTCTAAGTTTTTCTGTTTGTGCTGATATTTTTTTATTTATTGTTGTCAATAGTGTATAATAGATTCTGGTATGTTTAAATTGCTTTTACCATGTATCTTTTTTAGTATTTTAGAAGATACATTCTCATTTCTATATTATTCTAAAAGTGATACTTAAGTCATAATTGCTTTATAGTTTCTTTCTTCTGTGTCTCCATGGTGGCATTTCACTTGCCTCATTCCTATCCTTTGTTATTCTATATTTTTGTGGTAACACTTTATCCATTATTTAGTTGCACAGTAATATATTCTGGTTTATTATCGTTAGTTCGAACAGCAAAACATTTGCCATTCGAAACAACGAAAAGTAAAACCAAATGCAAGCATTTCAACCAGGCACAATGTCAACACAAATGATTAACACATTTGAGTTGACATTGTTACCGAAACCATCACATGGAAGCCATATAGGAGCTGATGTAAATCAGACTTCTATACAACATATCATGTTTTTGCAGGGGGGCAAGCCCCCCTGCACCCTCCTGTGGGAGGCTGTGCCCCCCACACCCCTGCTACTAATATATTCTAACTCTGAGATTGCATTACAGTGAGGATATGGATGAATTTCCAATCCCCACCGTACCGCAATCTCCGTGCAGATATTCAAATAAACTTATGTGAATGCACTACTGCATTCGCATAAGTGTGTTCGACTATCCCATCCATTTGCATTTTGTGCATGACATTCTGATTTTCAGCAGCAGTACAGCAGACAGAATGCCATTCACACAAATAATAGTAAACCATATATTCTATGTATTTCTGTTATATGAATTTCTTTTTATAGTACTGACCACTGTATTCATCTGTTTTAGCAATCTTCTAATACTTTGGGTCTTATTTACTTTCTGCAATGTATTTATTTCATTTATCTTAATATTTTTTATCTGTTTCTATTAAATCAAAAAGGTTTTCCCCTAAATCAATTTCTTCTGGACTTCTTCTTGACATTAAACAGAAAATTACAGAAATCTTTCTGCGACATATCCTCTTCAGGTGCCCTGCTTCATCTACTGCTCCTTCATATAAGAACCCTTTGGCCCATCTCTCCACAGTATTACCTGCATCAGAGTTGCCAGTGTTTCATTCTCTTTTCCTTACTGTGTAACTCCAATTGCATTTTTGTACCAGTCTCCTACAGAAGGTTCCAGAACATCACCATATGACAAATCTTCAAATGCCACCTGCTCTGCCTGCTGCTCCTTAATATGGTGACCCATTGTTCCTTCAAGATGCAACACTGCCTTGTTGATTTCTCCACACTAAATCATTCACTCTACAGATAATCCATAACTTCAATTTCTATTTGTTTAACTTCTACCTCACTTATCCTCTTTTGCACATTCCCCATTTGTTTTCTTAGTATTTTTGTGTTGTGAAATTTTTCATAGCTGGTGCCTTTGCCTGTATTTCTCTCCAAATACTTTTAGACATGCCTTTTTATTGATTTGCTTGACTTTCTCCTTTGTATAAATATTGCACCATAGCACATCTCTTTTTTCTAATATCTATGTCTCTTTTTTATAACTTTCAAAAATATCTGCATTTTGTTTTTTATATATCTGCATTTCCTCTGTCATTCTTTTTCCAGATAGCCTAAAGTTTCTTTTGATATGTAATGTTTTCCATGAAGCTGTTGTATTATTGAATTCAAATTTTAATTAAAAGCTTTTGTCAGTATTTCATGTGCAAGTATTTTTCTTTCTTCTAATTTCCCTCTTAACCTTTCTGAATGTCTTCTATCTGGGCTTAATAATGGCAATATATATATTTTCCTTATCCTCAGTAGTCCACTTTGTCATCTTTATGACTCCTTTTTGGCCTGTCAGATTTTGTGTCTTTTTGTGGACTTCTAAACCTTCTACCATGGAGGGGGGGTATCCTTCTCCTGAGCTTGGCCTAACCCTGTTGTAGGAATGTTTCTGTGTTCTTGGGATTCCCTCTTACCTTTATTTATCAGTCCTGGTACTCTACTTTGTTCCTGGGACCTGTACCCCATAATTTTCTCCATGGTATGTAAAATACAATGTATATATCAGTAATGTCTTGGTGAATTTCTAAAAACAGAGTCCACCACGTAAAGGTCCTGAATAAGAAATGAGGACGGATACACTTCCATCAATACTACTCTCCCTTTCTTGCAGATTTTATCTGTCAGTTCAGACCCTTTAACTATCTCCATTCAGACCCTTATGTCAATTATCCTATCAAATGGGTCACATACAATTTTAATGCAGTCCCATGAGTGAGCAGGCATGACCTGCAGTAGTCTCATAACCTCTTCCAAGGCCCTGGTGGAACTCACCTGTGCCTCCATGCTGGCCCTGCAAATTTTTTGGATGGCAGCTAGTGACACACCAGCCCTAGGGAGAGGGCAGCAGCCATACCTTTTGTGAGGTGCTTTACTGACCCCTGCCCCATGTGAGATACCTCCTACCCAAGATGACTAGGGTTAGCTTCAGACATGTCTGCACCTGGAACCAGCATGCAGCCCTGAAGTGCAGTGCAGCCATCAAGCTGTTTATTCTCAGAGGGTTCTGTGACATGACTCTGTGTAAGTAGACAGACTCATAGGTTCATAGGGTCATAGGTTGATACTAGGCTATTGGCCCTAGGGCCTATACAAGCCTAGCCATAACAATTCCCTGGTTATTTCTTCCCACACTATTTACTTCCCTGGACCCCTGTCTAGCAGGGCGACTGATGTGATCCCTGGGGTGAATTTCCTTTCTCTGTCCATAGTTTAAGAAAAGAGGATGTGCAGAGTCACAGTCCATGTTTTTGACATACTCCTGATACCTCAGGCTATGCCTGCCCCTAACCTGCCATCAACATCATGAGAGGTTAAAGATCCCACAACATCAGAAGGGGCAGTACCACAGGACTGGTGGAAGACAATACTTCACCTGTGATTACACTCTCCTCCAAAAAATAAAACAAATAAATAAAATATCCTTTGTAAGTATAGCCAAACATCACAACATTATATGCAAATGCTATAATTCAATTACTAATAAAGATAATTCCTATATGTGAGTATGGACATACCTTGTGCAGTTAGCTGATGCACCTCAATGCCAGATGTGCCTATACACAATAGGTGAAATAGGTATTATAAGCATTCATGAAACTAACAACTGCAAATGGGAGATTTAGAAAATGTATGACCACATATCTGGGGCATCACTAGCTGAACTCCTCTGGAGCCTCTCCATGTCTCTGCCAACATTCAGTACCACATTGTGAAACTCTAAAGAAGTGTCAGACTCAGTGTCCATAAATGACCGCAGGAACTCCTCTGTCTTGATAAGTGGTGGCACAGCTGAATAGCAACCATGTGTAGCCCTCTACTCTCAAGCTACTATGATGATGATGCCATGATGTATCATATCACTGGCCCTAAAGGGCTTGTCAGAGATTTGCACTGAAATGAACCTACCACCATGAGAAGAGAGAGCATGTATTATAATAATAAAAACCACAAAGCATTTTGCTGTGGTAGTTGTTGCTCTAGCCAATATATTGCAAATTATTTTTCTACTATTAATAATATTTTTCATCAAGTGACTGGTAGAAATGATTGTGATACTGAAGGCATTCTTTATGCTTTAAAATGTCCTTGTTGTCTTTTTTTATATTGCCAAAAGTAAGAGAAAGTTTAAATTAAGACTACGAGAACATGTTAAGTATATTAAACATAACAAACTGGATAGCCCTATTGCACAACATTTTAGTAGTTTTCACAATTCTGAAACTTCTGGTTTGGAAGCTACTGTTTTAGAAAAAGTATGTTATAAATATATAACAGATTCACTTCTTAAAAAATAAATTGCTTTATAAGGAATCTTTATTTATTTTAAAATTTGATATGTTATCCCCCAGAGGTCTGAATGTTGACTGCAATTGGAAGCTTTAAATTTGACTGATTTTTTAATTGATTGTATAATTGTATAATTGATTAATTGAGTATACTTGAGCTATATATTGTGAATATGTTTTAATGATTTTACTCCTTGAATGCTGTTACAGCCGAGGTGCTAGAGTGTTATTAAAGAGTAAAAATAAAGCAAATAAATGCCAGAAATAATGGAATCCACCAGGAAGAGTCACACAAATGAAAATAAAATCCACTCTTCTTTATTGTGCAAACACAGATTTAGGGCTTTCATCCACAGGAACGTGGACTCCATCAGAATACATCTGATACTTAATTAATCATTTAAATACTCATTTTTTGGCGACAAGAATACTAATTGATAAAATTGTTGCTCAGTTCAAAGTGAACGTGCACTAAATAGTACAGTGATGTGATAAAAAACTCATACTTGTGAAATTAAATAAATATTTAGCTCAAACTCTAAATTTCATGTATACATACACTAATAAACTACTAAATATCCCTAACTATATACATCAACATCATAGAAAAACGTTCATTAATAATCATAAAATAACATCTAATTGTCCCATATTATGCGCCTCCTAGTGAACTCTCATAGACCCACAAAAAATACACAAGAAATACACAGTAAATGAACCCACATAAAATACCTATACCTATAATTGTAGGATAGATTTAATAGAGATGTGGTAATTTAAACTGGGCGTATTTGAGGCATCTGTTAATAATTGCAACTTGACCTTCCTATGTCCCAATATTGCTTTGGAATTGCCCCCTCGAGGACCTAATCTAACCTGTTCTAATATAACAAACGTAAACAAATGGCTGTCCCCATTTTTTTCCGCATGTCTATATAGGGCATTATTACTGTCTTTCCTCCTTATGTTGTATAGATGGTCATAAATTCTTTTTTGAGGGACCTCTCTGTTTTACCTATATAGTAACTAGGACATGTCATGCACTTAGCCATATATATAAAACACACTTAGTGTTACAATTCCTCTGCCTAAATGTAATCTTAGTTCTGTTAACATTTCTTAGGTAACACCTACTTCCTCTAAAATAGCATGACATTGTCTACAACTACAACACCTCTTCGTGTGTTTGGTCTGTTCACCAATTTCCCTAGTGATGTTACCCTGCTCCAAATTTCTCTTAATATTACAGCCCATTTTGTAGACAAATAAAGGTGTTTCACCTACTATATTCCTGATCTTATTGCCTGCCATAAGAATATTCCAATTGCTATTTAATATCTGCTTTACTTGATTCACATAGGGGGTATATTCCAAAATGCAAGCTCTTTGATAATTTGTATCAATATCATTAGTACATGTAGATGTATTCTTAACTAATTCCTTTCTGAAAATAGGCGGGTATTTTTTTTACCCCATTCATTAATAACATACTTCTTGACATCATCCAACATATATCTGGGATACCCCCTTTCACTACATAGGGAAATTTTATATTCAATTTCATCAACCATATCTGGATACAAGGGCATCATTCTGGCTGCCCTTATACACTTCCCCTTAAAGATGTTCCTCATCAATTTCCTCGGATAGTTACTGGAGTACTCAAGATAACTGTTGGAAAAAGTATTCTTCCTGTATATACGGGATGTAAATCCTCTAGATGCATTTGATATAAATGTATCAAGGTAAGCAATACCTCCTGTGTTGCAACTATATGTAAATTTTAAATAAGTACTAGTACCATTTAAATAGTCCATGAACTGATCTATACTATCCCGGGAGCCATCACACAAAATAAAAATGTCATCCAAAAACCTGGAATAATGTCAAATGTACTTATAATATTCACTTTTGAAGATGAAATGGTTTTCCCAGTCCAACATGACCAGGCTGGCAAACATGGGGGCACATGTAGCCCCCATAGCCACCCCTCTGGTCTGTCGGTAATATTCACCCTCAAAGTAAATGTAGTTGTGATCAAGTACAATAGTCATACATTCCATAATTAGGCTGACAAAATCCCAATCTAAATTAGTGCACTGTCTTATACTGTTACAAAATCTCTCTAACCCTAGTTGTTTGGGTATACATGAAAATAAGTCTATCGCATCAATGGTGATGAAAGTTAGTCCCTCTTCCCAAAGATTAGTGGATAAGCTGCCTAAAAAATCCCACAAATCTTTGATCATGTGTGGTATTTTTTCATAAATATGCTTTAACCATTTATCTTTGGCTACTCCTAATGGGAAAGTTTTAGAATGGCTGCCAGACACAACTGGACGAAAAAGGGGGGGGGGGTTATGATACTATTGTGTATCTTAGGTATTCCCACTATGGTTGCCAATATAGGATGTTCAGCCTTTAAAAAACTGTATTTGTCCATGGTAATTCGATTGTCCAATAAAAATTCTTCGAAGTACATATCAATACGCTTATAAGCTATATGTATTTCATTGATAGAAACTGTTTCATAATTACCAGATGTCTGCAGTATCTCATACATTTTAGTGGTATATTCTAATGCATCGTAAATGACCACCCCCCCACCTTTATCAGGTTTCATAACTCTGATATTATGGTCATCCTTAAGCTGTTTCAAAATACATAATCCATCGCCTGATAAATTACTCTGTGTTTTTTTATGTCTGCTGTCATTCTTTAATCTATATATTTCCTTAGTAACCATTTTATCATATACTGCAACACTAGGATGTGTCGGTGGAACATAATTACTTTTTTCTTGAGCACTCTAGTAACTGCTGGCTGGGATTGTCCTGAAACATAATAGCTAAGTTAATTCTTCTTAAGAATAGTTTGATCTCTGTTAAACAGTCAACCAAGTGGAAACAAGTTTGGGTATGTACTTCATGCCTCTAGACAGTAGTTTAAAATGTGTAGTTTAAAGTGTTCAATTTCCAGAACTAAATTTGTGCAGTTATAAATTTTGAAATTATCCAAACTGTTAACTACACCTTCAGAAATTGTTAGTTCTGGCATTGTCTCATTACACATTCTATATCTACCATTGTCTCGTGTTCTCTCCCCATGCTTGATCTGCATAGTACCCGTGTGTTCCATATGGTCTGTTTTGTTTCCACTTCCAATCCTGTCTCCACTTCAGATGTTGCTGGTGTTTCCACCCCTTCTAAAAATTTGATCCATTCCCCTCATGACATACACGTGGGTCAAGATTCCCTATCCCTAAATTGTCATTCCTCTCAGTTCCTTTTCTACCAAGCCTACCCTTACTATCCCTCCAAGGATATGCTGCATCTTTTTTAAAATGTTCAACATCTCTACTAATTTTTCTACATTTCTTAGTGTAAATAGTTTGTGCCTTCTTATCCACCATATTAAACTGTTTCAAGTACAATTTCTCCCATTGTGCAAACAACAAGTAATTAACTATAATGTTAAGTTTTTCCACTTCATCTATCAAAAGACATAATCTTTCATCATTTTTCTTGATTAACAATTTCATATAGTCAAAGCCAAATTGATTACATAACTGGTTACATTGATTTCATACTTGTTCAGTTAAAACAATACCCATAGGCACCTTAAAAAATGTAATCCCACTGGTACAACATTTAATGTAATACATTTATTTAAATAAGCATTGTCCAACTTCAAACCCTTAATGACACCCAATTTTTTGCCAAAAGAGTATATTAAATCTTTCAAAGTTCCATTGTGTGCTTTGTTTGTGTTGTCCATAATGGTTGGTACATGACCCACAAAGTTAAAATCAATTTCATTTTGAAAAAAATTGTTCAGTTGTGTGCCACCCTGTCCCATGTTAGTTTTAATATTGGCATTAGCTCTAGGACTTGAGCTCTGCCTTACAGTACCTTTTTCAGCCATTGTAGCATTTGTTACCACTGTAGAGTATGTCTTGGTGGTCATAGCTCATTTTGGTTTAGCCCCTGTCCATCGGAACTCATCTTCCAGATTGTATAAGGAAAAGTCGAAAGTGAAGTCCTTATCTGTCGCTTTACTAATATTTCCTAATTCTGCATTCCCCTGAACGGCAGAAATATCCAAGGCTGTGGGCACACCAAAACCTACACCCTGGCCATTAGGTATTTCCAATATAGATTGACTACCTGCTGACAAGTTAACCGCTTTCAGCATCTGCTGCGTACTGTACACATTCACACTGGGCTGTGTGAATAACTATATCAAATGAGTAACTTCCCCTTTTAGAATAGAGACTTCCAATTGAAGTCTTTGTAAATCATCTTGTCTAACAGGAGAATGGTTGGAGGGCAGTTCTTAGAAGGAATCCATTATATCACCAATGAATAAATCAATAAAAAGCATTTAGTCAATCAACAAAATAAAAATAAAGCAAATAAACACCAGAAATAATAGAATCCACCAGGAAGAGTCACACAAATGAAAATAAAATCCACTCTTCTTTATTGTGCAAACACAGATTTAGCGCTTTCATCCACAGGAGCTTAGACTTCATCAGAATACATTTGATACTTAATTAATCATTTAAATACTCATTTTTTTGGCACCAAGAATACTAATTGATAAAATCGTTGCTCAATTTAAAGTGAGCGTGCACTAAATAGTACAGTGATGTGATAAAAAACTCATACTTGTGAAATCAAATAAATATTTAGCTCAAACTTCATATATTCTTCTTCTTTCGGCTTGTTCTGGTTAGGGGTCACCACGGCAGATCACCTGTCTGCTCATGATTGGCAGTGGAGGTTTACGGTGTCGAGTTGCCAGCCTGGCACCCAACCTTCCACAGAAGTCACACACACTCATGTGCCTAAGGACCAATTTAGAATGTCCAATCCACCTACAACATATCTTTGGGATGAAACCAGAGCACCCAGAGGAAAAAAACACATGACCACAGGGAGGACATGCAGACTCCACACAAAAGGCACCCCAGCCAAGGATCAAACCGGAGAGCATCTTGCTGTGAGGCGACAACGTTAACCGCTGCACCACCATGGCCACCCATTCTAAATTTCATGTATACATACACTAATAAACTACTAAATATCCCTAACCATATACTAAATGAAGGCAGATAGCACAAATTAAAAAAAATGTCAGCACTGTACAAAAATGCTGTATGAATCAAGACATACCTTTAAATATTCTGATAGACTTCTGCAGTTCAAATGAAATTGTCAAAACACTTTTCCTTCAACACAAGGGAAAGAAAGTCATCTTTCATACTGTGATGGAAGATTCCTAATTCATGTTGTGTTTATATGGAGTAGATAATCCACTTTGGGCACATTGAGTATGTTAATTTGTTTTCAGCTCACAAGAATCAGTAAATTTGCATGATGAGGAGCAATATGACTGAAATTTCACCTAATAATGGCCATGTTATCTAAAATTTATGAGAGGTGGCTGTGCAAAAATTCCAGAGATGAGTGAATATTCCTTATAATAATAATGTCATTAATTATCTGAGGATGGATTTTCTACAGACCATATATTCAAAGAGGGGTGGAGGTGTGCCATGATTTAATCAGTTCAATGGACAAAGATAACACGATTAGAAGTATGCCATTCAAAATGGTCCAATCCCCCATTATCACACTTTAATCCATTCTAAAAAATACACACATATTCCCAAATAGTGTACAGCAACATAAACTCCCATTTCAGAACTGAAAGTAATTTCAAATGTAATTGACTCTGCTCTGATTATGTGGTTACTTGGGAAAATTTGCTAGTGATGTGAGGCGTCCATTCCACTGCAAATCATACAGCTTTCTAATCCTGGCAAGGTGTTATGTTTTTAAATGTGTGCATCTGTGTACTCCTTTCCAGTGAATAACCTCTCACAGCTAAAAATGTTTTGCATGAATCTGTTACATGTGCCTCATGGGTCCTGTGCGCTGCAACTCCTTAAATGGATAAGGTAGCCAATACAAACGAAAGTGAGAGTAATATTAATTACAGTCTTATGTATATAGGTATTAATATTTGTTTTTAAAAGTACAATCCTTTCATGATGCCCATCACATAGCTGTTCACAATTGCAACTTGTATCCATTAGCAAATGTTACAGAAGCAAATTATACATGTAACCTCAAATGAGTTATGGAAAACAAACAAACAAAAAATAGTGTGTTACTGTTCAAACTCTGGGCAACACTTGCTATAAAGCATCATCATTGGTCATCAATGTCCCTTACGAAATGTTAGTTAGCATCGCATGGTAAAACTGAGAAATTCTCTATCCGTACACAAGGACTTATCCATCACTTGTGAAAATGAGCATGATGTTGGGGTGCATCAGTTAGCATATTGAACAAAGACAACAATGATGTTGGAAGATTTATTTCTCTATAACTTCCATAATGTCTCAATGTGTTAATGGTGTGTGTAATCCATTTGAGGGTAATAAGTGCAGGGTTTGAATCCACATGTGAAATATTACTTTAAGGCTTTCTTTTTACATTATACCTGTAATCATTTCATATTTGTACCCTAATGTCAAGAAATATTATATTATTTCTTTAACTGTAAGTCTTACTATGGCTCACTGTTATAATTTTATTGTTTTGGGTCCCCTTATTTCTGTATTACCTTTTCCCTTCTTACACACTCATTTTCTATTCTTACACACTCATTCTGCCATCAGTTCATATAAGTTCTTAATGACAGTTGTCACATTAGTTCATCCGTAGCATTACAAGTACATACTCATAAAAAGTGGTTGGTTTCATTTTTGTAGGGGTTTGAGTCCAACCTGCATTGTGTACTCTGTTCCAAATATATTTGATCTATAAGCAATACTTATAAGTATGAACACTTCATTCTGCACATTTTTGCGTACAGTAATGTGTATTAACAATAAGTAAGTGTTGTGTTCGCATAGACATTGATGACTTTTAATTTTAAATTCACTCAT
The DNA here is from genome assembly GCF_019279795.1 of Protopterus annectens. NCBI lineage: Eukaryota > Metazoa > Chordata > Ceratodontiformes > Protopteridae > Protopterus > Protopterus annectens. The sequence continues at coordinate 379,085,093 of NC_056727.1, read as the reverse complement.
TATGTGATTTTTGAACTTAAAGATAATTTCTGTGGATAGTACTCATGACATTCTTATCTATTTGTGTGCCACAGTACTAATGTCAGTAATTTGAAAATCCCGTGTCTGTGTAAATGCTGTGAAACATAAAGAATGGTTTCCAAAAAAAAAAAAAACTTGCCCCCAAAGTAAATATATTTAAATATGTAAAGCAAAGTACAAAAATATAGCCTTGCATACATTCACTCCCACAGCTTCAGTGGTATATCTGGCTAATTCTCTTTTTGTTTTAATATGCTAGGAATATGCACAAGTTCACAGCCCCAGAAGTACAGTATTTATATCATGTTCCTCTATATTTTTCTTCCTCTAAAATAATTATGAAATCTAAAACACAATCAAATCACACACACACACACACACACACACACACACACACACACACACACACACACACACACAAAGGTCTTATAAACTAAAAAAAATAATTTTTGTAGTAATTTGTTGTGTGTCATTTGGAAGAGAGCAGCGTCACTGATCACTGAAGACCACATGAAAGTAGCAATTTCAAATACTGAGAAAATTCCTGTGCATGACATTAATCATGCACCAGAGCATGGTGTTGTCACATGTCAGTTAGCATTTTGAACATACACAAAAATAATGCATGGAGATTTTTCCCTATGAATACCTTTCTGGCTCAATGTATTACATAAATAAACAGTCCCTTATATTGCAATAGGTGCAGAGTTTAAATCCAACCAATCTGTCTTTATTTTATAAGTATTATGTCACACTGCAGCTGTAGTATTTTGTAATGTGTATCTTGGTACACAACCACAATTGTGGTTGCATACCTGGCTAGTATTATTTTTGTTTTCATCTGAATGGAATATGCATGGGGTCAAATCCCCTCATGTGCATTAACTAATGTAATGTTGTCAAGATTTGTTTATTTTACTTAAATGGGTATTGCTTTTGCAAGTTTGTGGAGTGGAAGAACAACAGTGGCAGGCCTAGTCACCCAGTGGTGAAAGCCTTGGCTGAAGATGATTGTCATTGTTGAGATGATACCTTGACCCCATGTGCAAAAATGAGAAAAAAGATGTTGTGGATGAATGGATAGATGCCATATGCACACTATTAGAATATAAGCTGTACTGTTTCTGATCTACTTAATGCTGCAGAATATGCAACATAGCTGCTTTACCAGTCATCCACACTTTTCTAAATGAGATTTAGGCAACCAGGAACACAAATCTAATCTGATGTATGCTACTAGTGGGTACAGCATTTGTTAACATGTAATATGAATTTTCTGAGCAGATATGTTGTGAGAAATTCTACTTGGATCTAAATCTTACATGGGGGAGGGTTTTAATCAAGTAAGTATTCTATTCTCTTTCATCCATGGCCATATTTATTTATGAATAGTGTAGATGACATTCTTTCAAATATGTGCTCTCTAACAAGTGTTATATAATCTGTTTTTTGCCATCAATAGTTAGTGCACAAGTCCAGAGACTATGAGTTAGGCCAGCAGTGGTTCAGGTTTATGATGATGATTTAACTCTTAAAATGGAGACAGCTGATATGCAAATAATGCCATATAAGTGTAGAATATGATAACATGATATGTGCATCTGACAGTTTCCATGACTCACTATAATCATAAGGATTCATATTTATATCACCCTTAATGAGCATACTTGGGATCATGCCATGGATAACTTGAGGGGACCCATGCATGGGATAAAGCATTTAGGAGCTGCCTCTATCTATTAGTAGTAAAGGGGGCAGTTCTGGGGTAAAGTTTCTGTTTCCCATCCATAGATCCAAGTTGCTCTTCAATATGGCTGGGGATGAACTTTGTTTTACGTGGGTGGTGAGTCTGTCTCAGAGTAGCTATACCCTCTGTGGTTGTGATATGAATGTGATACAAAAGAGGGGTACATTGAGTGAGTGTGATTATGTGACTGTTGCCTCACTATATCTCAACATTCTCTTTATTTTCTTTATCTCTTCCTTGACATATGAAGTCGTGCTGTATTCTGGAAGTGTCAGCAGGCATGAGAGATGATGCCGTGTTCCAGAACAGTTTAGGGATTTCAGCAAAGTCACTACATTTGATTACATTTGATTACAAAATATGTCTTGTGAGTGTATGCGTGCTGGGATATTCCAGTAAAGTACTAAAACTTGCAAAGTCATTGGAATATTCCACTGTAACACTTAAAAATTGCACAATCATTGTATTTGGCAGGAATTGCTGTACCTTCTGGGGAGGGTGGCCAACACCACAGAATGATCTAGCAAGATCCAGCCTATACTGGAAAAGTACTGATTCTCATAACTTGGTTATATATAGCTGGGGCTCCCTGCACTCAGGCAGAAGCCTCACCTGTGGAGTGGACGCACTGCCCAGGACTGTGTTCCCGATGAAGACTCCTGTCTGACTGCAATGGGGCTTCCCAGTGGAGAGTGGAGACAGGATGAAGCTTTCCCTTTATCGGCGATGTATAACTTTCTTTAAATGCATTGTCTAATCTTATTTTCTGCTAAACTTTTTATTTTAGTAGAATAGAGTGAATTTACTTTTTTGTTTTCTTGGTGTCAGTAGAAATAAAGTTTGTATTAGTTAACTTTGGAGGTATAGAGTTTTTATTTCGAATCCTGCTCATTAGGCAATGCATTATTTATGGTGTAATTGGTAGGATTCAAAATGTTTAAAAGGAAAAGTAAGAATGACATAGCGGTTTTTGAGATAGAAATCCCAGGATGGGACCAGGACCTGTACAAAGCACTAGCTTTGGAATGGTCAACGGGTACAGGATTAAGTGAGAATTGGGATGTTTGTTTAAAAGATGCCGAACCTGGTTCGGTGCAAGCATGCTTACAAAAGGTTTTAGTGGAAAAAGGGAAAGAATTGAGTGCCGTATGCAGATGGGGCTGGATCCTCTTGACTGCATACCAAAAATTACATGAAGATAAAATACGTAAGTGCAAACAAATAAAACAACTAGAGAAATGGCTAGTAGAGTTAGAAAAACAAAATGTAATTTTACAATGTCAGATTAAATTGTTAGCAGACAAAACAGACATGTATCAACATGTAGCCGAAAAGGCTACAATACCCGTAGCAAGATATAAATACTGGAAACGAAGAGGCAAAGTTAATAAAAAGAAAGTACAAATGTCAATAGCGAAGGCAGGTTTTGACTGGGACCCAGATCACTGGGATGGAGATATCTGGGATTCTTCTGATTCTCCGCCCCCTTCAGACTCTGATAATGAAAATAGTATTTCCCTGGGAGAGGAAGAACAGAATAAAGGGGGGACCAGTAAAGGTAAAACCAATTCTTCAACGACGGCAGCAAATGGTTAATGGGGCACAAGGGCTCCAAGGAGGGCAGGAAGAACTTCATTATGAAGACTTTACTCAACAGGAAATAAATGATTTGATTGAATGATTTAAACAAAAATCTGGAGAATCATTAATAGCATGGATAGTGAGACTTTATGAATTTGGGGCTGCTGGAGTCAAAATGGCTAGAATAGATACTAAAAGATTTAGTATGTTAAGTAATGATCCATCAGTGCAAGATGCATTTCAAAATTATAACAAAGGCGAAATGGCAAGTCTTTTCAAAATGATAGCAGATTGCTGTGCCGAAAAATATCCAACAGAAATGGACTGGCCTTCTAATGATAGGCCATAGTACACGTTATGAGATGCTATTCAAAGAATTAAAAAAGAGACAATGAAAACTGCTTTGCTTGTAGGGGGCGCTGATGCATTACTACAATGTGCTTTGACAGTTTCTGTTAGAAATAAGATTATTAAGTTAGCCCCTCCAGCTTATAAAATGATAATATTGACATATTTAATTAGTGAGATGGGAAATCCTATTTCTCAAGTTATTGAGGGATTGCGGCAGTTGGGAGAGCTAGGAGAATGGGGACCAAAACACTTAAATAACGATAGATGAGAAAATAAAGTGCTGGACACAAAGAAGCTTGAGTGTCCTGAAAAGATATGTTGACTGCGTTGTTGAAAAATGGGGTATCAAAGGATAAAATTGATGGGATAGACACTCCGACAATGTGGGAGATGTATAAAAAAACGAGACTTGAATAAGAAAGGTAGGCAAACTCGGAATGTAGAAAAACAGGAGGAGAATGTACTAGGCAGTAAAACTGAGTCTAGGGAAGAAGGTTCAGCAGTTCCCTCTGCTCCACCTGCAACATATCCTGACTTGTCAGATTTACATTTCGATTAGGAAATTGGCCAAGCTCCAGTAAGTGGATGGGCTTAGCAGGAATTTAGACCATATGTAGACTTGACAATATTTTGGAAAGATAAGAATGAACAACAAGTCCGAGATCTAATTGATACTGTTGCGGAGGCCTCATTAATTTATGGGAATCCGAGTTTATTCAAAGGGCAATAAGTTACTATTACAGGACTTGGTGGAAAGCAAATTACAGTTGTTCAGACGATGTTAGAAATGAAAATAGGTTGATTCAGTCAAAACAGTTATAGTAGGGAAAGTTAAAATGCCACCAGTAGAATTACCTTCAGCAACAAAGGTAATTAGTTTGAAGCAATATAGAATCCCTAGGGGGCATAAGGAGATAGGTGAAACAATTCAGGATTTATTAAATGCAGGTGTCTTACAAACTGCTACGACAGCATGGAATAACCCAGTTTGGCCTGTCAAAAAGTCGGATGGGTCTTGGCGAATGACAGTAGACTACCGAGAATTGAATAAATATACTCTGCCACTAACAGCAGCGGTTCCAGATACAATTACATTAACAGAAAATATACAGGAACACCAGGGTACTTGGTATGCAGTAATAGATTTAACAAATGCTTTCTTTACCATACCAATTGCAGAAGAGAATTATGATCAATTTGCTTTTACCTGGCAGGGACGACAATATACACTTACTCAGTTGCCACAAGGATATTTGCATAGTCCTACTATCTGTCACAAAATAGTGGCAGAACATTTAGACAAAATAAGGTTGCCTCAGAACATGCAAATTTCACATTACATTGATGATATTCTTATTCAAAGGAATTCTGAACAAGAAGTGAGTGAGTATTTACAAACGGTAATAAATCCCATGAGAACAAAGGGCTGGGAAATAAATCCCAATAAGATTCAGGGACCAGCTCAAACAGTAAAATTTTTGGGAGTTCAGTGGCATCAGGGACATAGAGAAGTTTTACCGAAGGCAAAGCAAAAGATTTTAGAATTTCCAACCCTGCTAGACAAAATGGAGGCACAGTGTTTTATAGGATTATTTGGATTTCGGAGACAGCATATTCCCCATTTAAGTCAAATACTTTCCCCATTGTATAAAGTGACTAGGAAGAAATATGAGTTTGTTTGGGGGGATGATCAGCAAAAAGCTTTCGAACAAGCAAAGAAAGCTATTCAAAGGCTTTAGATTTATGGCCACTACAGGACGGGGAAGTAGAGTTACATGTATCCGTGCAGAATCATTATGCTAATTGAAGCCTTTGGCAGAAACAGGGATCAAAGCAGGTGCCATTAGGATTCTGTTCTAGGAAATTACCAGATGCAGGAGAAAGGTATTCTCCTTTTGAGAAGCAATTGCAAGCATGTTACTGGGCACTGGTAGACACTGAACAAATGACAATAGGACATACTGTACTTTTGCGACCAGAAATACCTATAATGCAGTGGGTAATGAGTTCACCTAAGATGCATTGAATAGGCCATGCACAGGAAGCAAGCATTATTAAATGGAAATGGTACATTCAGGATAGGGCCAAACCTGGAATTAATGAGGTAGCAATGTTACATGAAAAAGTGGCTCAAATACCAATAGATCAACAACTATCTGTTACTGACAAGGCTGAACCAGTCAGTGATTCCCCATAAAATGGGGTATGCCATATGTACAAGTACCATTAGAACAACGTAAACATGTTTGGTTTACTAATGGGACAGCAAAATATGTAGGAAATAAAAGATGTTGGAAAGTTGTATCCTATAATCCAGTGACTAAGACAGTTTTAACATCCTCAGGGAATGGTAAAAGTAGTCAGTATGCAGAATTATATGCTGTATATCAAGCACTGAAACAGGAGATGCCAGGTACATGTCATATTTATACTGACTCTTGGTCAGTGGCAAATGGATTGGCAACTTGGTTGCCTACCTGGCAGAAGAATGACTGGAAAATTCATTCAAAAGACATTTGGGGAAAATAATTATGGCAATCGATTTGGGAAATGATAAATCAAGGTGCTGTAACCGTTTATCATGTTGATGCACGTTGTTCTGCAGATTCTCTAGAATGGTGGTTTAATTCTGTTACAGATGAACAAACGAGACTTTCAAAAGCTAATATACCAGATGATTCTGAACAAATGGGGATGGCAAAATGGGCATATCAGAAGTGTGGACACCTGGGAGAAAAGGTCACTTACAGGTGGGCACAAACGAGAGGAATTGCACTTTCATTAGACTTAATTAAAACTGTTATATTACAATTAATGGAGGCTGCTGCTATGTCAGCATAGTCAACAGTATAAATCAAAGTTATAGTAAATCAAAATAGCAGGACTGAGCGAAAACAAGTGTAACACAAAGTTCAAAGTACTTTATTATCAATAATTAATAAGATAAGCGCTTTCGCTGTGTAGCTTCATCAGATCTTACATTCATTCTAAGATTCCACATCTTATATATACACAGGTTTTAAACAATTAATCAATCAAGTAAGTTAATTGGTATGATTATTTAAAGAAGCAGGCAGACATCAAAGACCCAGCTTAATATACAAATCTGATAAAGATAAAACCATTTAAAACAATCTCATATATAAAGTATACATAGGAAACATATATAAAAGTTATATATAAAAAATATATAAAAAACATATCAGTTAGTACATATATATTTGTAATTAAAATAGATATTGTGAGAAAGATTCTATAGACAAGTATGCTTAATGTCTAACATATAAAATTTCATATATATGTATGTATAAATTAATATAATGTCTTATAAAATAAAGTAACCACACTACATGTGGTAACTAAATCTATGATGTAATGACATGGTAGTGATATAAAAGACAATTCGTTTACAGAGAGATAGAATACCTATTTCTAGGGGGTTTATCTAATGTTTCTACGCTGTCTTAATTTTGGCTTGATAGAGGCCCTATCATTGAGGCCTAATCCCTTATCTGATCTTAGTAGAATTATCCATTCAGTTTCCTTACTCTCTGTATATATCTTAATGTCACCCCCTCTAGAGTTGGGAATAATTACTTCAAGTACCTTGAACAAAAATCTGTGTGTCGTCATTTAATGCTACATGCTTGGCAAGGGCATTATGTAATGTACCTTTCCTTATTTGATATACATGTTCCCTTATCCTATCCCTCAGTGGTCGATTTGCTTTACCAACATAGAAGGATGAACATAATTGACAAACAGCTAGGTATATCACATGAGAAGTCATGCAGTTGGCTTCAGCTCTTATATTAAAAACTTTCTGTTGATCAGGATGAAAGAATTCTGTCTTACTGTCTATGTAACAACAGAAATTACAGTGACCACAGCGTCTTGTGCATCCATTCTGTATAGATTTCCTATCAAATTTAGGATGGCATAACATTCTTTTTAAGTTGTGTTTATTCTTAAAGATAAACCTCGGTGTTTCTCCTACTATCTGTTTAATTTCTTCATCTATCTGTAATATACCCCAGTGTTTGTCTATAATCTGCTTAATCTCTATATGATCAGATGAAAGAAGGTGGAGAATTTAGTGAAAGATTCACTCATATTTTGTTTCTCATTATAGCTAGCACTGTTGGATCAAAGTATGGCATAGCTGAAGTGGGCGTAAATTGTACTTAGTCTATCTTAGAATGTATTTCCTCGACTTTATATCCTCTGTTTAATAGTCTATATTTCAAATCATTTATCTCAGTGTGAAATCCCTCTTCCATTGGATTCAGTCTGGAAGCTCTAATAGCTTGTCCTTTCACAATATTTCTAAAGACAAAAGGAGGGTGCAAACTGGATCTTAGAAGCAATGAGTTAACATAACATGTTTTACGATGAACTCCAGTGTTAATTAAATTATTATGTAGCCTCTCTATAAGTCTAGAAACTCAATTCTGTCCTTTGAAAACTTCATGGTAAACTTAAGACATGGTATTAAATTGTTCATGATTAGGTATGTGGATTCAAGTTGTTGGGGTGTCCCTTTCCAAAGAATAAAGACATCATCCACAAAACATCTGTAAAATATCACGTTTCTCAAAGAAATTTTGTAGAAATAATGTATGTTCTTCCCAATGTGCAAGAAACATATTGGCGTAGCTGTTGGCACAAGATGTACCCATGGCTAAATCTTTCTAATCTATAGATGTTATCCTTGAACATAAAGACATTATTTTCTAAGACTAATTCCAAAAAGTGAACTATTAAGTCAATATGTACATTGGTATAGTCACTGTGATTTTTCAGGTACTGTAATGTATAATTCAAGCCCAGTTCATTGGGAATCACTGTGAACAGTGACTGTATGTCAAATGTGACAAATAAATAGTCTTTAGGGATTGTTTTGTCTTGAATACAATCATAAAATTCCGTAAGGAATTGTTTAGTGTCTTTTAGTACTATTTTATTTTTATTTAGTACAGCCCTCAGATGTTTTTCTACAAATACTGATAGATGTTCTGTGACCCAACCTTGTCCAGAAACTATTGGTCTCATGGGTGGGTTCTTATTATCCTTGTGTATTTTCGGCTGTCCTTGAATAACTGGTATAGTAGGTGTTAGAATATCAGTTTACTTTTGAAAATATCCTCTAGCGTATTCTTCACATATCTTATAGTTTCTATAACATCGTCTTTTGTTATTAAATCATAGAATTTGTCCTGCATCAATTCTGTCATTGCTCGATATAATTTTGCATATCCATAACAACAATGCTGCCTCCTTTGTCAGCTGGTCTAATAACTATAGTAGGGTCTTCCTGTAATTGTTTTAGACTTACTCTTTCTTAATAAGTTAAATTATCTCTCCTTTTACGTATTTACTGCTCTACTCTATCTGCATAGTATACATGTATATTTCGAACTTCAAATTATGGCAATGGTTGCAGGAAAATTTTTTCAAATATTCAAAGAATTCTGAACAAGAAGTGAGTGAGTATTTACAAACGGTAATAAATCCCATGAGAACAAAGGGCTGGGAAATAAATCCCAATAAGATTCAGGGACCAGCTCAAACAGTAACATTTTTTGGGAGTTCAGTGGCATCAGGGACATAGAGAAGTTTAACCGAAGGCAAAGCAAAAGATTTTAGAATTTCCAACCCCGCTAGACAAAATGGAGGCACAGTGTTTTATAGGATTATTTGGATTTCGGAGACAGCATATTCCCCATTTAAGTCAAATACTTTCCCCATTGTATAATGTGACTAGGAAGAAATATGAGTTTGTTTGGGGGGATGATCAGCAAAAAGCTTTCGAACATGCAAAGAAAGCTATTCAAAGGCTTTAGATTTATGGCCCCTACAGGACAGGGGAGTAGAGTTACATGTATCTGTGCAGAATCATTATGCTAACTGGAGCCTTTGGCAGAAACAGGGATCAAAGCGGGTGCCATTAGGATACTGGACTAGGAAGTTACCAGATGCAGGAGAAAGGTATTCTCCTTTTGAGAAGTAATTGCAAGCATGTTACTGGGCACTGGTAGACACTGAACAAATGACAATAGGACATACTGTACTTTTGCAACCAGAAATACCTATAATGCAGTGGGTAATGTGTTCACCTAAGACGCATTGAATAGGTCATGCACAGGAAGCAAGCATTATTAAATGGAAATGGTACATTCAGGATAGGGCCAAAGCTGGAATTAATGGGGTAGTGATGTTACATGAAAAAATGGCTCAAATACCAATAGAGCAACAACTATCTGTTACTGACAAGGCTGAACCAGTCAGTGAGTCCCCATAAAATGGGGTATGCCATATGTACAAGTACCATTAGAACAACGTAAACATCTTTGGTTTACTGATGGGACAGAAAAATATGTAGGAAATAAAAGATGTTGGAAAGTTGTATCCTATAATCCAGTGACTAAGACAGTTTTAACATCCTCAGGGAATGGTAAAAGTAGTCAGTATGCAGAATTATATGCTGTATATCAAGCACTGAAACAGGAGATGCCAGGTACATGTCATATTTATACTGACACTTGGTCAGTGGCAAATGAATTGGCAACTTGGTTGCCTACCTGGCAGAAGAATGACTGGAAAATTCATTCAAAAGAAATTTGGGGAAAATAATTATGGCAATCGATTTGGGAAATGATAAATCAAGGTACTGTAACAGTTTATCATGTGGATGCACATTGTTCTGCAGATTCTCTAGAATGGTGGTTTAATTCTGTTACAGATGAACAAACAAGAATTTCAGAAGCTAATATACCAGATGATTCTGAGCAAATGGGATGGCAAAATGGGCACATCAGAAGTGTGGACACCTGGGAGAAAAGGCCACTTACGGGTGGGCACAAACGAGAGGAATTGCACTTTCATTAGACTTAATTAAAACTGTTATATTACAATGCTCGATATGTCAGCATAGTCAACAAAGATACATACCCCATACAGTTCAGGGACATACAGAATGAAAAAAGTTGACAGGACAAATATGGCAGATTGATTATATTTTTCCTTTACCATCTAATAAGGGAAGCCAATACATATGTACAGCAGTAGACACTTATTCTGGATACCTTATTGGTTTTCCTTACTGACCAGTAACACAAACAGAAAGAATGACTGGATTACTTAAAGACCATTTAAAAAAACTAGAAAATGGTACTGTGCAAAACTGAAGAGATAATCTAAATATGAAATTGCAGATTTTAAATAATAGACCAATTTCAGAAACAGAAACACTATTAATTAAAATGTTAACTCCAGCATTGCAGATCAAACCATATGTGACGACAGAAACAATTACATATTGGGAAACTCAGGCAGGTGCATTAGCACCTACTAGAGCCACACCTGAGACTGCAGGACTAAGTCTATATTCAATAAATACTTATAAAATACTGCCATGGTCAGTTCAACTGAATGAGACTGGAATTGGAATTCAAATTCCAACAAAGCATTTTGGTTAAATAGTGCTTCAATCAACATTTGCTTTAAAAGGTGTTCAGGTTGTAAATGGAGTTAATGAAGCAAGTTACCAAGGGGAATTTAAAATTATTTAGTTGAATACTTCAGATGAAAATTTTCATGTACGAAAAAAAGGATAGGGTAACCCAAATATTTATTGTACCTGTGTTAGGTGGCAGTCACCAGAGGGCAGTCACCGCCTGTTGCTGCCTTTGAGAGGGAACAAATATCCAGTACGCATGAAATCAAGTCAGGTACAAAAATATGCACGAACGCAATAAACAACCTAAAAAAAAGCAAAAGTCATTGGTATTAAAAATGACAATAATATTTTAATTATTAAACCAGGAAAGGAAAAAAAAATATGCACCAGCCGATTGGTGTTATTTGCAAGAATAATCGTGCTACTTTTCTTTGATTTCAGATTCTAACTCCAAAGTTAACTGTTGGTGGTCTCACTGTGCTGCATGGAGTCCTTTTGGCAAAGTGCGTAACACCAGGAGTAAAAGCAACCAGAGTCAACTTAACAGTAATTCGTTGGGGATGGGTTGCTAGTGCACAGAATAGGACACAAGGTACTTTTGCCTGCCCTGCTGAACAAGGATGTTCTACTGCTAATTTGACTTCCAGAAATAAATCTAACTATTTGGAGGGTGGGGAGGGAATATCTGTATGTCCAACTACTGAATAAATGCAAAAATGATGCATCAATTTGTAATCTTGCCATTGGTAGTCGGACCTCCTGTGTATCCTTTCCAGTATTAGTTACCCCACATAGAAGGAAATTATATCGACTTCTTGAACAGAACCACAAATTGGAACACTGTACTGAAATGATGGATGGACTTATTTGTGGACAACATTCCCTTATATATGAACCGTGTTTTCTTCAGTATTCCATCAACATCTGCAAATGGACTGTATTACCTCCCATGTTTGAAATGTTTGTAGAAATAGCACCTCAATTTATATGCTTAGTGACAAACCAAACATTATTATATGTTTTAATGCATCCTTTTGTAGGTTGTTTAGATAATGTAACTCACTTACATTGGCACAATGAGACTTATGTCTTTTCTCCTGAAACACATTAATGTTTTTCATACCTGGTTACCAGACAAGCTGGAATATCATAATTTGACACTTAGCTTAAATCTTTTACAGGAAGTGTTGAACAATACGCAACATCTTGAAAAACATTCACAGGCAGTAAATCATAGCATTTTACATCATGAAATAACAAGTATTATAGGGAATAAATTGGTTAGTTTAGCCAAGAAAACAGAATCTGATACAGCGCTTAATTGGTGGGACATACTTACTGGATGTTCAGCATCTGGCACTAACTTGTTGAATTGGTTGATAAATCCAATTTTAGTTTTGATAATTATTTAGATTTTTATTAACATTCTGCAATTGCAGATTAACTTATCGCATTAATCTTCTTCTTCTTTACTTCTTCTTTCGGCTGCTCCCATTAGGTGTCGCCATAGCAGATCACCTGTTTCCATTTCTTCCTGTCCTCTGCATCTTGCTCTGTCACACCAACCACCTGCACGTCCTCTCTCACCACATCCATAAACCTTATCTTAGGCCTTCCTCTTTTCCTGTTACCTGGCAGCTTCATCCTTAGCATCTTTTTCCCAATATACTCTGCATCCCTCCTCAGCACATGTCCAAACCAACGTAATCTTGCCTCTCTGGCTTTGTTTCCAAACCTTCCAACCTGGGCTGACCCTTTAATATACTTATTCCTAATCCTGTCTATCCTTGTCACACACAGTGCAAATCTTAACATCTTCAACTCTGCCATGTCAAGCTTTGACTCCTGCCTTTTTGACAATGCTACTGTCTCCAACCCATATAACATAGCTGGTCTCACTACCCTCTTGTAGACCTTCCCTTTCACTCTTACTGGTACTCGTCTGTCACAAATCATTCCTGACACTCTTCTCCACCCACTCCATCCTGCTGTACCCTCTTCTTCACCTCTAATCCACACTCACCATTCCTCTGAACTGTTGATCCCAAGTACTTAACCTCATCCACCTTCACCACCTCTACTCTCTGCATCCTCACCATTCCCCTATCCTCCCTCTCATTCACACACATATATTCTGTCTTAGTCCTGCTGACCTTCATTCCTCTTCTGTCTAGAGCATATCTCCACCTCTCCAGGGTCTCCTCCACCTGTTCCCTAGTCTCACTACAGATCACAATGTCATCTGCAAACATATCACATTAATAACAAGGCAAATACAGTCTTGAATGTCGAATACAAGTGAGTCAATAGTCAAGGGGCCGAATGTGATATGAATGTGATACAAAAGAGGGGTACATTGAGCGAGTGTGATTACGTGACTGTTGCCTCACTAGATCTCGACATTCTTTTTATTTTCTTTATCTCTTCCTTGACATATGAATTCGTGCTGTATTCTGGAAGTGTCAGCAGGCATGAGAGATGATGCTGTGTTCCAGAACAGTTTAGGGATTTCAGCAAAGTCACTACATTTGATTACAAAATATGTCTTGTGAGTGTATGTGTGCTGGGATATTCCAGTAAAGTACTAAAACTTGCAAAGTTATTGGAATATTCCACTGTAGCACTTAAAAATTGCACAATCATTGTATTTGGCAGGAATTGCTGTTCCTTCTGGGGTGGCTGGCCAACACCACCGAATGATCTAGCAAGATCCAGCCTACACTGGAAAAGTACTGATTCTTATAACTTGGATATATATAGCTGGGGCTCCCTACACTCAGGCAGAAGCCTCACCTGTGAAGTGGATGCACAGCCCAGGACTGTGCTCCCGATGAAGTCTCCTGCCTGACTGCAATGTGGCTTCCCAGTCGAGACTGAAGACAGGATGAAGCTTTCCCTTTATTGGTGATATATAACATTCTTTATATGTATTGTTTAATCTTATTTTCTCCTAAACATTTTATTTTAGTAGAATAGAGTGAATTTGCTTTTCTGTTTCTAACAGACAAATAAAGTTTATTAGCTTGTTAGTTTTCTTGGTGTCAGTAGAAATAGAGTTTGTATTAGTTAACCTTTGGTCTATAGTGTTTTTATTTCGAATCCTGCTCATTAGGCAATACAGTGGTATATACATGCCCCTCCACACCATTTTGTTGATGTTGGGGAAGAGGTTGAGATCCCTAGACTGAGTACTTTTGATGCCATTTGACTTGCATGTAATTCTTCTGTGACATATGCTGGTCATGGACATGAATTTGCCATGTTAATGTGAAAGGTCGGGAGGTTGAACCCAGATATATGCATTTTGTTTTCCCTGATAACACCTAGTCTCTTCCCCTGAAATATATTTTGCAGTCACTTCTTTCATGAATACTTTTTTAGCATGCCTTGCTAATATCCTGTTATGGTCAATCTGTCCTCAAACAATGTCAGGCATTCAAATCCAGTTATGCGCATTTTGTTTACCCTGATATCAGGTAGGCTGTCCCCAGATATGAATTATACAGCAATCTCTTTCATGAGTGCTCTGTTAGTATGCCTTGCTAATAATCTATTCTGGTGAATAAGTCAGGAGCTCAAACAGATGCATGTGGATTTTGCTCATCCTGATATCCTGTGTTCCATACTCTAGACGTGTCATTCCAGTCACCATTGTTTCCATTGCTTTTGTAGCACACCTGCAATGTCAATGGCCTGTAACATACTTATTTAGGCAAGGGTTCAATCTCTTCCCTGAGTTTTTCTTTTTTAGTGCTGCCATCCGTTACATTCTCCCAAATGTATGCTATCCCGTATTGAGTGTCTACATTATGTGGGATACATCGGCATTGTCTAACATAATTTATTTATCTGGATTCTTCTACTAGTGTTGTGATGGCCAGCTGGGGAATATGAGTCTTAATGGATATATGACTGAGCTGTATAGTTATGCACAAATGTGTAATATGGTGTAGGGGACTTGCAACAGAACTGCTTCACCTGCTACCTTTATTAAAGCATTTCTATGACACATTGTAAGGAGGGATCTCTGGACTTGTTTTCCTTGACCTCTGGTACTTGCTCTTTTTATTGCAGTCTCCATGCATATGTGATACATTTCATAGGTACGTTTTTATCATCTCTTGAAAATATGACACTTGCAGTGTCTCATCTCAACATTACATCTTGGATATACTGGCATGTGGACTGCAGTGCTGCACTGACCCACCTCAGGGCAAACATCTTTTCTTTTTTAATTTCCTTCGTGGTATAGTATGGGTGAACAGTTAACATTCCCCATTCCTGTTAGTTGCAGTGAACATTGTTTCATCCCATTACTGTATTCATTTCATATTTTTTATTTATTTTTTATTTATTTATTTTGAACTGTGGTGGTGGTGCTGCAGTAGCATTGTCACCTCACAGTAAGACGTTGTCCCGTTCGATTTTCAGCTAGAGCGTCTTCTGTGTGGAGACATGCGTGAATGGGCGTACCTTCGTTGAAGGTTGTGCATCAGAGTTGTCAACTCGGCACGTAAAAATCTACTGCCAATCATTAGCGGACCAGAGTTCCGCTGTGGCGACCCCGAAAGACACAACATTATTTATTTATTTAACATTTGTTAACCGGGAAAGTCCAACTTGGAACAAAGCCAATTTTTAGTGGAGGCCTGGGGAGAAACGTTGCAGACACATGTCTCTGTTACGTGGGAGGAAACTGGAGCACCTGGAGGAGACCCACACTAATGCAGGGAGGACATGCAGACTCCACACAGAAGGCACTCCAACTGAGAATCGAACCAGAGAACCTTTTGCTGTGAGGCATCAATGCTACAGCTGCACCACTGCACCGTCCATGTTCCATGTCTCTTGTGCATAATTCAGACTGTCTTAATATGCTGTATTGTCTTACACATTTTACGGTGTACCTTTCCATGTAATATTTTGTTATGCAAATCACTGTGCACCTTAATGTTCAGCCTCTCCAAGACTTCTGTTAGTGAACTCCACTCCAGCCTTGTTGTCTGTGTCTCTTGGATTTCTGTTGCACATACATTTCTGTATTTATCTGCTGATGTTGAACACATCATCACTGTACAACTGTGTGCATGCACTCACTTCAGATAATGTGATTTCTCATGTACACTCATCTGTGTACATCATGCATGCAGATGTGGCCGTCAGGTGGCATAGCACAATGTGGCCTTGAGCATGCTTTGTGAACTTGAGGAGAGGATCCTCATTGTGCTATGTGCCTTGTCTACATGCATAGGTGTTTAGCAATGCTGCTGTTCATGTTAGGAAGGTAAATAGTGCTGGTATGGCTGCACCATTGGCCATACTGCTAATGAACTGCCTTTTTGGTTCTAAGAACAAAACAATGAACAGAATTACATTATGTCGAATAATTAAGTAGAATACATTTTAAGTAAGTCACTGATATGATTATTAGAACAGAATGGGGAGTGTCAACAATCACTGGAGATTATCCACATCATTCGGCAAATGGAAATCAAAATGAGAAAAAGGTGATCCAAATCACAGAGGTTTAAGTTCCAGCCTAACCTAGGCCACCTGTTTTTTACAAACCTTTCACCCTGAACTAGATAACACAAAATAATCACAATTTATTGCATTAATACCTAGACCTAGACACTCAATTGCAATATAATGTTTACTTCTGTGTTTGCTCAATTTTGTTCATGGCTATTTTTATAAATAGATTTTTAGTAATGTCAAAATATCATATTTTTTACCAGTATATACGAGAACTATTCCTTCTGCTGGAATCTAATGTTGAATTCCCTGTATTAAGAAGGACAAGATAAAATTTAAAAAAAGTTACCCTCCTAATGAGTGTTTGGGCAAATCATATCTCTAGCAGTTAGGCCATAGCAAGTCTAGGACTTTCATTGATTTGACACCTATCTTAGCAGCTGCTGAAGAAGTCACCTTAGGTTTATGCTCTTTATATATTTTTATCAGGCTCCCCATATAAAACTCACCATTGCACTGCCTTAAAGCAGTTTGACTGGTTAGAATTCCCCCAACTCTTAAAATACAATCAACTCATACTAGCTTATAAGATTCTGTACTATCCTGATAAAACCCCCATTACTGCAAAACCTACTGAAACCATACTCCAGCAACCGGACTCTCCACTCTAACAATAAATCCCTTCTTGAAGTAACCAAACCCCACAACACAGCAGGGGAGTCACTCTTCTCCAGTTTGGTATCCAAAATATGAAGCTCACTACCTACACACATATCTTCCATCACATCCTTGCCACAATTTAAAAACTCAATAATAACTCACCTCAAGTCAGCCTGGCTCTGCTGCTGGTCCAGGCTAGCTCTTAGTTTTCCTCCTCGCTGTCCTCCATTTTGTTCCATGATGGGAAACAGCTCCTTTCTGGGTAAGCCATGCCTACTGCCTAAGTAAACTCGGTTTCACTTCATAATCTCAAAATGTTGAAATCTCAAATTTCAGCATTCCGAGACCATGAAGCTAAAAATGCAGAATGCCGAAAGTGCATAAGAGCAAATTTGAATATCTCGAATCCACGCTTATGTATTTCTGGTATGTTGTGTGAAGTGTTTGGCTGGTATGGTGACTGAAATTGCAGGTGAGTTAGTGCTTATGTGTGTTTTTGTACATTGTATGTGTGGGTAAGGGTAGGGAGGTGTAAACATAAGTGTGACTGTTGGATTCGTTGGTGTTTGTGTATGTGTAACGTGTATTTGTGTGCGAGCAAGTGCGGTATGCCGTGTTGTGAGTTTTTTTTTTCTTCGTTATGTGCGATCTCGGATTTGGTATATATAAGTAGGGGGGTGTGGGGGGGTGATCTCGGAGTTGGTATATATAAGTAGGGCGTGCAGGGAGGCTTTCCCCCCTGCTTATATGTAGTGTAGGGTTGTGTGGTTTGTGTGCTCTGGGTGGAATGGTGTGTGTGTGTGTTATTGTGTGGTGTATGAATGTTCGTGATCATGTGATTCATGATTGTGGGTTTCGGTATTGTGAATGGTTCGGCTTCATAGATTCGAAATGCTGAAATTCGAGATTTCAGCATTTTGAGATTATGAAGTGAAACCGTAACCTCATAAGTATTTTGCCTATTGATTGATTACTTGTTATAATCATGTTGTAACTCTGTTCACACTGTTCTTGCTTTCATATCTGCCTAACTTATGTCCTTTTATCTAAATGTCCATAATTGTTTTTGAACATTGTACTTGATTGCCATATGTATGCTGCTTTTTGCCTACCACATTCATTCATATTGTGTGTTTGTTTCTTAAATGTGGAGCTTTTCTCCTCAGGCCTCCACTGAAAATGGTCATGTGTTCAGTGGACTTTCCCGGTTAACAAATGTAAAATAAAATAAATAAATAAATACATTATATTTTTATATTGTTAAGACACGACAATCTTTTTTTCCTGCTTAGAAGTACATCAAGATTCCTTTTTTGAGCCCATCTTCTTTTTCTTCTTTCGGCTGTTCCCATTAGGGGTCGCCACAGTGGATCATCTGTTTCCATTTCTTCCTGTTCTCTGCATCTTGTACTGTCATAACAACCACCTGCATGTCCTTTCTCATCATATCCATAAACCTTATCTTGGGCCTTCCTCTTTTCCTCTTACATAGAAGCTCCATCCTTAGCATCCTTTTCCCAGTATACCCAGCATCCCTCCTCAACACATGTCCAAACCAATGCAATCTTGCCTCTCTGGCTTTGTCTCCAAACTGTCCAACCTGAGCTGACCCTCAAATATACCGATTCCTAATCCTGTCCATCCTCATCACACCCAGTACATATCTTAACATCTTTACCTCTTCCACTTCCAGCTCTGACTCCTGCCTTTTTGTCAATGCCACCGTCTCCAAGCCATATAACATAGCTGGTCTCACTACCCTCTTGTAGGCCTTCCCTTTCACTCTTACTGGTACCTGTTTGTAACAAATCATTCCTGACACCCTTCTTTACCTACTCTAGCCTGCCTGTAATCTCTTCTTCACCTCTCTTCCACACTCACCATTACTCTGAACTGTTGATCCCAAGTATTTAAATTCATCCACCTTTGCCAACTCTACTCCCTGTATCCTCACTATTCCTCTATCCTCTTTCTCATCCACACACTTATATTCTATATTAGTCCTGCTGACCTTCATTCTTTTCGTCTCTAGAGCATATATCGCCACCTCTCCAGGGTCTCCTCAACCTGGTCCCTGCTCTCACTACACATCACAATGTCATCTGCAAACATCATAGTCCATGGGGACTACTGTCTAATCTCATCTGTTAACCTATTACCATTGCAAATAAGAAAGGGTCTCAGAGATAATCCTTGATGTAATCCCACCTCCACCTTAAATGCATCTGTCACTCCTACTGCAGACCTCACCAGCATCACACTACCCTCAAACAGGGTATGTACGACTCTCACATACTTCTCTGCCACTCCCGACTTCCTCATACAATACCACAACTCCTCTCTAGACACCCTGTCATATGCTTTCTCTAAGTCCACAAAGACACAATTCAACTCCTTCTGACCTTCAGACCCAAAGATCTGTATCCTTCCAGTTGAATGTCTTCTTGTTAAAAGCAGCAATGAGTTTTCAAGTGGAAAAATTGGGAGTTTCTTTAATAAAAAAAAATAATACTTTAAGTTCATAGGTTCATAGGTTGGTACTAGGCTATCAGCCCTAGGGCCTATATAACAATTCACTGGCTATTTCTTCCCATTATTTACTTTCCTGGAGTGAATTTCCTTTCTTCCATCAAATCGCAAGGTTCCTCTTGAAGAGGTCCAAAGAGCACTCTGCTTGACATGTATGGGCAATCTATTCGAGTCTGGGGAGTCTCTGGGTCAGGAACATATCCCTCCAGCATGTTTTGTTTTGTAGCATGTCCAACAGCTCTGGGTTTGATATGACCTTGTATGTTAAGCAGAGATCGCCTCTGAGGCATCTGCTTTAGGCCTGTGATTCAAGTGAATGTATATTCAAGTATGTGGCGAAATTGGATGCACTTATTGAGAATGTTTCCAGGCTGCCAAGAGATGTCATAGAGAGAAAGCAGTACAAGTCACCATAAGCAAATTAACGTGTGTGTTTGTGTGTGTGTGTGTGTGTGTGTGTGTGTGTGTGTGTGTGTGTGTGTGTGTGTGTGTGTGTGTGTGTGTGTGTGTGAATACTCTGAATCAGCAAACATTAAGACCTGGAGAATGACCCCCTGAATGGACTGACGTTTCCTATTAAGTAGCAGGAGAAAAAAAAAAGGACTATGTCAGGGTTCTACCAAACAGACACAATGTGACACAGCAGCCACATTCCACTGGAGATGTTGGCAGCTGTAAAAGATCAGGACAGGGGATCTCCTACAGCAATGATCCTTTTAGTGAAAATATTCTTATTATGTTTACTTTTTTTACTTAATATGTTAACTTTGCAACACACTAGAGACAAATACCTCTTTTCAGGAGCAAACACAAAGAAGTACATTGTCAAAATACCTGCTCAGTGGAGAATGAGAAATGGAATCTGTGTTGACAAGCTAAAGTTCATTATCTGCTTATTGCTTGAATCTTCAGTGTTAAACTGTTGCACTAATATTACATAATGTTTATTTAAGCCTATTATCTGCAAACTTTTTTTTCAGATTATTTTCCTTTTTCCGTATTTATTACATTGGGGAATATGTTAATATGCATTTTCTCATTCTGAAGTACTTTATATTCTCATTTTCAACTGGTTTATTAAATGCCGTTACTGCTACCACTTTAAAATACACATGAAAATGATTTGTCCATGAAAATATTTTGGTTAATAAGGCCTATAGGAAAGTAAGTAGATCAAAGGTTTGAGAGCAAATATTATGTTTTCTATCTGGACAGGCTCTAAAACTTAGTTTGCTGACACAGCTGAATGCAGCCATAGGGCACATTTGTGATCATGTTTAGATAGTGATAGAACAATACTGACTTCATTATACAGCCTGAAAGGGATTCACCATTTATAATACTCTCACTGGCAGATGAACAGTTAACAATATATGCAAATATGTAGTTCCCATATAGGTGTGTCTTAGAAGGGAAATTTCTCAAACTGGACTCAGCTCAAAGTAGACCCCTTCAGCACTAGTAGAACATTTGATCAGTTGCATTTACAAATCTTAAATTCTCGCCTAAAAAGTTCCTTAACTGTGAAAAAAGGTAGAAAACAGAATTATGTCTTACTTTTGTTAATTCATTGATTTTTTTTAAATGTGTACATGAAATCAACATTTCTGTTCAGTTTTTGACATAATGTAGACTGCATGGGGAAAGATAAATGTTTGGAGCTAGTAATTCTAAATCTCCTCAACAATACAAACAACTGAGCAGTTTTGTTCCAGTTCCACATCCAGCCG
The DNA here is from genome assembly GCF_019279795.1 of Protopterus annectens. Classification (NCBI taxonomy): domain Eukaryota; kingdom Metazoa; phylum Chordata; order Ceratodontiformes; family Protopteridae; genus Protopterus; species Protopterus annectens. The sequence goes on along the minus strand of NC_056727.1, from coordinate 379,063,540 downwards.
TGGAGCTATTTATACTACTTTGTGAAAAAGAAGTAGCAAAATTAAGGCAAACAAATATGGAAGGGGGTTATAGAAATATTACCTTTCTAAAAAGGAAAGCACCACAGGAGCTAATGGATAGAGATGATTTAGTAATCAAACCAGCAAACAAAGGGGGAGCCATTGTGGTCATGGATGAAAGAGCTATTAAAGGATGAAAACACCTATAGAAGGATAAATAAAATTGAACTGAATAAAATCATTTGTACTGTTTGTGAAACTCTCTTGGAAATGCTTCCAACTATAGTTATCAATCAGGAATTATTTGATTTTTTCAAGATAGAACACCCGCAAATACCACAAATAAGTGGCCTTCAGAAAATCCACAAAGATCCGAAAGTCTCCCCGATGCTACCAATAGTGGCATGGAGACAATGAATTACTGAGCCTCTCACCATTTATTTAGAGGACCAAGTAAAAATGTTCCTGGTCAGAGCACCAGGAGTACTAAAAGACACCTCTCATTTTCTTGAGAGTCCCTGTATCAGTGTATGGGATGTCATTCACACGTTGATAATATAATTATGATAACAATGGCTGTATGTAGTCTCTTCCCAGTAATACCTAATTATTATGGAGTGAAGGCAGTGGCACAATTTATTTCTTCAGAAATGGAAGGACCAGCTTTACTAAGAATATGTATGCAATTAAAATTGGTGCTAAACAATAATATCTTTACTTATGGAAATCAATGCTATTGGCAAATGTGGGGGGTAGCCATGGGCACCCCCTGTGTTAAGCAATTTATGTTCTGAATGATGATAACAGGTGGAAAGATAGTATCCAATATTATTGATGTTTTGTGGGCGACATATTTATGGTGTAGCAAGGACCTAAAGAGTCCCTGTTGGAATGTATATCTTATCTTATTACCACCACTACATTCCTAAAATTTGAAACCGGTATGTCCACTACTATGATTGAATTTCTAGATGTCAGACTTACCCTAGAGGAGAATAGAGGTGTAACCATATCCATATTTAGAAAAGAAATATGGAGGAATCACTTACTCCATAAGAGTAGTATGCACCCCAGACACATTTTTTTCTAACATTATGGAAATTCAGCTGGTAAGGATTTCCAGACTGTGCACCGAAGAAGAAGTTTTTAATCATGAACATCATGCTATAGTACAACAACGCAAGAATAAAGGTTACACGAAGAGAGGTTTTTAACATGAAGATGGAGAAGATACAAAAAGGACCCCCGCTATACTTGGAAAGTAGGATTAATAAAACATATCAAAAACAGCAAAGGACTTTTGATAATTTACGATGTATGCTAACTTACAGCAATGACACCTCACAGATCTGTCAAATAGTGAGAAAATATTGGTCACTTTTAACTGTGGGTGAAAATATAAAACAATATTGTAGGTGAAACACATAAATTTGTCTTTAAAAATAAAAAAAAATCTGAAAAGATTATTGTGTAATAAAGATGGACTAAACAAGAAGATTTGCTCCAAAAAATGTACTTCTGGCCATTGCAAAGAATGCAGTTCTATCAACACAACAAACTGTTTTCTTCATCCAGTTATTGGAAGGTCTTATAGTCTTAAGGGGTATGCTGACTGTTTTATTAAAAAGATTTTAGGTCCGTGGTGGTCCGTTGTGGATATTTTGTTTGCTGTGTTTCTCTTACGTTTCCTATGGACCTTTAATGATATGCAGAGGCTTATTCTTATTTTGTTTTGTATTCTGTCTACAAAGGTAAACAGTGCACGAGTCGAAACCATTTGTCATGACTACAACTCATTATATTATTTTAATCATCAGGTAAATGTCATCAGTCTGCCACAGCTACTAGTTAACTGAAACTCAGGGCTAGACAGCCCTTAGTTCATATCATGATAGGAAAGGTACATTCAAGCAATCAAATAAAAACAAAGCATAGTGCAAATTTTTCAGATTAAATATTTGTAAAGGTCATTTTTCATCTCACTTCTATAATAGGAGGACAGATCAAAATGAAAATAAGCATCGGATGGTTAATATATATAATTATATCACAAATAAAAAATAAAGCTTTGAAATGCATATAGTGACTTAAACTACGCAAAAACGTTTTGTGAACAACATGAAACAAAACTATCTACATTTGATTCCTTCAAGAGGAAATATTGATTAAAACATACATATTACCTTCTACCGATCAAATTATTGTTGTACTCATCTCAGAGGAAAAAATATTTACCACAAATTTAAGACAATAAAATAATTGCTAATAATATATTCTTTCTTTCTTTTGTATCCTTTAAAGCAAACAATAGCCCATTTTGTAAATGTGTTAAGAAATAATGGGTGTGTACGCAGTCATTTACATTGTACCTAGGGGTTAAATACACTCCCTTGTTTGGCTTGTGCCATACAACATGCTAAGGTGTGGTGTACAGAATGTCTTATACACACCCTGTCATGCTTCACTAGTTAATGAAATCAAGTTATATAAATTCATGTCGGAAAACTATCAGTAATCCATAGATCCATTGCAATAACCATTACAGATGTCAGTTCACCTAAGTAAAGTCAGTCTGGATAAAACTACACTACAGGACAGAATGACAAAACATAGGAATAAATGCTGATTAAGTCCAGTTTAGCAGAGCATGCTGCTTTTGTTTAAAAAGAACCATGTGAATGACATTCCCATTAATCAATGACAGATGTGGCATGACCTGGTAATGCAGTATTATGAAGGAGTTATGGCAGTTTCATACATGTTTGCAATGCTTACTGATTCATTCAGCCAGTCATCAGTTTATGACACTTCATTTATTCTTTGTGTTTTTAATGTATCATTCTTCATGCTGTGCTAATAAAAGTGTTTCACAAAATTCGCTAACATGAAAGTCTTTTATTTTTAGTATTTTCCAGGCAGTGAAACTGACAGAAGGCATGGCTTCTGGAAATCCAGGGTTTGCAGGCTGTGAACAAAAGTATGGCCAGGCATGTATTTGCTTACGTGCCATCATATATACATTTTCTTTTCAATTCTGTAATTATTTTGTGCAATGTTGTATGCTTAAATTTACATGTAAAAAGCCCTGCACATTTCCTGTGGCTTTATTTCATTAAGTTATTGAGTTAAGATTTTGTTAAATTGCTTTAGAATATCAGGCTAGTTAAATGGCTGTAATGCCACTTCAGGATTTTTTTTCAGTTTGAAAATATACACTCCAAAAACATGCAGTTGGGGTAACAGCTGGAGGATTAGAGTGATTCATTCTGGAATCTGATGTAGAATTTCAAATTTCCTGCGAAAGGCCATGGCTGTGCACACATTTTTTCTGAGTATTGAAGTTTAGGTCACTTGCATTAATGTGGTTAAATGGGACTAAACATGAAATTAATAAACCCACCTCCCAAATGGAAATATTCAAGCATAATTGGGAGGGTGGCCTAATGGTTAAGGTGTTTGCCTTACAAACACAAGGGGCAGGGTTTGAGTCTCAGAAGGGATAATTGGCTAGGCTTAAAATGGCTCACAAGGGCAGTTAGCTTAGTACTAACCTATGAATCTATCTATGAACCTAATCAATATGTTATGGCAGGTAGCTGGTAATTATTGTTTGAGTAATGTTAGGGAGATGGGGACAAAGCTAGCATCGTATAGGTTCATAGGTTCATAGGCAGTTACTGGGCTATTGAGCTGAAGGTCTTTATAAGCATAGTGGTGCGTACCCAAGATAGTACTAGAGAAATCCAATATAAAGGATCTTGCCTAAACTTGTGATCTTAGTTAACAATGACTGTGTATATCCAGGAGGGTCATAGGTGAAATCCTGGGCAGGAACTTATGGTTTCCCATTCAGTCATCCAGGCTATGTTTAAACAGGGTCATAGAGGAGCTTTGTTTGATGTGAATTGGTAATATGTTCCAGAGGAGTGGCAACCTCTGAGAGACATATCTGTCTCTCCAGCAGGTTCTATTTATGTCACAGGCCAGGTTAAGGTCCATGGAGTAGGTGACCCTTGCCCCATTTGACTTGCAGATGTGCAGCATTCCCATTAGGTTTGGATGTGAGATTGCCATGTAGTCCAGGCATGAGTCTCTGCTAAGTAGTCTGTATGCTACTGAGTACAGTGACAGTGACTAATGTTTTAAGGTATATAACATGGAATGAAAGCTATGCATTTTGTACTCTTTGAAGGCCTGGTGATGAAGTGCTACGTTCATAATACATTTGGTGAGCTACTTTGTGGACCATGATTTTGAACTGTTGTTTTTTATTCTATATTTGGTGTTATTGAGGTTTCTGGTGAATACCTCCACATATGATGGTTTATGTGTTGAGTGCATGGCTAACGTAGGAGGTGTAGTTTGTGAGCTGGCAACCTGTTCATTGTTACTGCTCTGTGCATGAGAGAACAAGGATTCCAGATTCTTAGTGCAGATGCATCTCTCACAAATTGTACTTGGGTGATTCGGGAGTAGAGGGTTGTCAGTGTACTTGAGGCAGTTGCTACACTCCCTCAGAATACCCATGTCAATCAGGCTGGTTGGAGAAATAGAGGGAAACTGACCATCCATAATGCTAGGTTAAATCCTGTTTTCACAGTGGTGAGAGAAAATGGAGGGGTGTGGTATAACTGGGTGCACTAAACAGGGTCTATACTAATAGGCTACTCTATAAAGGTTTATACCAGTGGGTGTTATAGATTTGATAGTTCTGGGACTGTTTAAGGGGTAAAAGCTCAGCTTAGGTGCTGTCTGTATTAAACAATTCAACCAATAAAAAAGCTAAAAACTGAGCCCTGTGCAATAATCTTCAATCAGATGAATCCTAACTGTACTCTCCTGCCACAAGTGTGTGTGTGGGGGGGAGGGGGGGGCTCTTCAAAAGAAGATAACCTGCTTTCATGCTCAATTTAACAAACAGAACCAGATTCAGCAAGTCTGAATTTAGTCTATGTTACAGCAGACAAAAAGTCCAACATATCAGCAAGAACAGTTTTAAAAATTCAGCAATATAGCAAAAATACAGTTTAAAAATTCAAAATACAGTATAAAATTGTACTAATGGTAAGCAGAATGCAACAGATTCCTTGGATTGTACAGAAAAATACAGCAGAGAAGCAGCTGTTCACATAACTCTGTTGTGGAGCTGTGTTAAAACAGTGAGCAAACTGAATTAAGCAAACTAATAAAAAAACTCAAAGTTGAGGTCTGTGCCAGCAACTTTCAATCAGATGAGTCCTAACTGCACTCTCCTGCCACAAAGGTGCTGCAGGGGGAGGGCTCTTCAAAAGAAGATAGCCTGCTTCCGTGCTCAGTTTAACAAACTGAAACAGATTCACCGGGTCTGAATGTAGTCTATGCTACAGCAGACGAAAAGTGCAACAAATCATCAAGAACAGTTTTAAAAAATCAACACTATAGCAAAAATACAGTTTAGAAGTGCAAAATACAGTACAAAAGTGTACTTACGGTTACGAGAATGCAACAGATTCCTTGGATGGCACAGATGAATACAGCAGAGCAGTGGCTGTCACTTAACTCTGAAGTAGAGTCTCTAATAAAGTGCTATATTTTGTTTATTAAAGTTGTGTTGAATCAATTTTCGGGTGTTTTGTTTATTTTATTTTGACCAGCCTTGATCCCTGATGCTACTGCGTGCTATTAAAATGTTTAGTTTTAAAAAAGAATCATCTTACCTTTTTAAAATAATGTCATCACGTTCATTTTTTCCTTGCCTTTTTCTTTGAGTTGACGCAAGGCAGTTGGATGACTTCATGATATACTACACATGTACAAACCATTGAGCGTGGTGACATATTCAAAGCACCATAAAGTGCTTTTATTTGGTCTACTAGACGAGCCAAAGTGGGACATTGATATATATTTTTTTAATGTGTCAAATGATTAATTTTAGATCAAAAAGGTTACTCGGGCTCACAGACATGATCTTTCAATTCATGTCAGGTTCATTCTGCTAAACAGTGATGACGTTACTAGTATTCATTAGAGGAATTCAATGTTGTGCTAATACCATACTATTTCTATTTTCATCCCTTATGTGGTATACTGAAGGACACCAAACTGTTACTGCGATCATGTCAGTCTTTTTATCCTATTACTGCATGGGTGTTAGACTGAGACATTGATATTTGAAGAAATACAGGATGACATGGAAGTTCTTGAAGCTTCAGATGTTCCTGTATCATTGACTGATGTTACTTGCCTTTTAGCTGTTGCCATATGAAAAAGTTTTCATTTATATAAAAATGTATCCATGTTGAGGAGGGTGATATACATTCACAACACTGTGAGAACGAACTTTTTTAGTGGGGCCACTGTTCAAGGATGTGAGCAGAAGTATAACTTATGTTGTAGAATCTGATTTTATAAAAAAGAAATGTTGCCAAAAGAGACAGCAGAATTTGGAGATCCTGAGCAGCAGTTTGTGAAGAAACACACTCATGGCAGGGTATGGTTTGCACCATTGCTTTGGCAAATAAATGTGCTGGCATCTGTACTGTGCATGTTTTTTCCCCAACTGGATTTGTGTCAGCATAATTCTGCAATCTCTTAGTTCTTGGTCCATCTCTATTCTGGCTATGATTCATAAAGAATTCATATCTGGTTCACTTACCATATTATTAATACCCGCGAAATCCCTGATGATTCTAGCAATGATATGAACAAAGCTGCCTCATTTGGGTAGCACTTGATTAGTCTTTTACATTATGGCAATGGTGTTTGTGAATTTTATTTCAAGAAAATAAGTGATACAGTACTCCAAAATATTACAGACACTGAAACATATGTTTCACCATCACGCTTCTATGTGGATTGTCAATAAGATGCCAAAGCATTTTGTGTTCTTTATTAGAGATTCAATTCAAAAAGAAGGTAAAAAAGTGCATTAGTTTTGGTGCACCATGTTTACCTGAGTATGCTATCTTGTACCTGCTTAAGAAACATGCCACGTCACTGGGGCATTGCATCACTGATTCTTTATGTTTGATTAACTTTGGGCATTCACTGAATAGTGATGCATCTCTGCTTTCCTACATTACTACACCATTTGTGATTCTATGAAGTGTGGTCAGCAGATTATCCAATCAGAAATATTTATTTGCATATTTGATGCATATGTGTAATCCTGAACAACTCTCTTTTAATGCCTCAATTGGTTTATTGATTTGATGTGTTTTCGATCATTGCAGAGATGTGGCTTTGTTTACAGCAGACCATATGGGCATTACAAATCAAACCATCTTTATGGATACTACCAACTGAAAGCAACACCTATAGTCAGACTTAAGTGAGTTTTGGGGTGGGTGTAAACTACACATTAAAAACTGTTGCAAATATGTTTGCTGTTTTAGTGAAAGAATGTATGGTTGCAGCAGCTGAAACAGTTTAATAGCTGCAAAAGTAAGCACCTCTTGGTAACATTTATGAATGCAGATGCAGCCGTTCCACAGTGCTTTTGCATGAAGATATGCAACATCTCAGTGAGTTGACATTGTGGCCATGCTGCATACTAATGAGGCAGTTCGAGGGAGATGCATGTGTTAATTACCGTATGCTATTCATGTGGAACTGCATATGGCAAAGCATTTCTGCAGCTGAGTAATTCAGAGAATTTAGTGATCATGTAGTGCTAGGGTGTATGTGCATGACTGGATATGAGTGACTGCATATGTTAGTGTATTTGTGAGTGTGTGTCTGTTTTGGAAGTAGCCACAAGGGAGTTTGTAAGGGAGGTAGGTTAGGTGTCCGAGTGTATGTGTTTGTTTGTGTGTGTGTGTGTGTGTGTGTGTGTGTGTGTGTGTGTGTGTGTGTGTGTGTGTGTGTGTGTGTGTGTGTGTGTGTGTGTGCATATGTGTGTGTGTGTGTGTGTGTGTGTGTGTGAGTGTGTGCGTGTGTGCGTGTGTGTGTGTGTGTGTGTGTGTGTGTGTGTGTGTGTGTGTGTGTGTGTGTGTGTGTGTGTGTGTGTGTGTGTGTCTGTGTGTGTGTGTGTGTCTACGTGTATGTGGATGGGTTGGGGTGGCTGTTATATTTCCAGACATCCCTACACTAATGATCAAAGCCTGCAACATTGGGTTGGAGGGAACAATAGCCATCAGGGAAGACTTATAACAACCTGGGTCAGGGAGAGCACTAGCCACCAGGGAAGAGTTAAACTACATGTATCATGGGATACACTAGCCACCAGGGAAGATGTAAACTACATGAATCATGGGATACACTAATCTCCAGGGAATCATTAAGTTATCCAGGATTAGGGGAACATTACAAACCAGGAAAAAATGTAAACTACATGGGTCAAGGAGAAACACTAGCCGCCAGGAAAGACAAACTGTGTTGATCGGGGGAACATTAACCACCAGAGCAAATGTCTCATGCTGTGACAGCACTTACACATAATGGGGATGGGCGAAATACTAGACACCAGTCTATATAACACTCGTTAAAGGCACTTAATTAAGAAAGAGAAAAAGAAAACATGCTTCTGAGAGGCATTAGACACCAGGATACTATTAAACAGTTTGCCTTAAAGGCACTAAAAGGGATTCCAACCCTGGGCCCTCCCAGAGGACATTGATTCTCTGTGCCGCTACTAGACACCAAGAATGCCATTTAACAAAAGAGTTAACCAAGAAAAAAAGGCAACTACAAAGTGAAATAAAAGGATTCAAACCAAACCCTGGACCCTTTCCGCAATAATACTACTAATAATAGTACTAATCCACTGCACTAACTGATAAAATAGTGCAGCAGTTTTTTTTCTAAACTTACTGTATATTGATGATTTTGGGCATTATTCCATGCCTGCAACAATCTGTGATATACAATGGGAGGGACAGGGAACAGTAGGCATACTGCTCAACATTGTTGTACAAGACAGCACAAAATCAAGGACAGATTTAAATTATGCCACCTACAGACTGAGAAAGTTGTTAGTCTAACAGCTTTTGCACCATTCTGGATTTACTGAATGATATAAAGCATGAAACTCTAATGTCTGGTATTAATAACTGACTGAAATCATCTGTGATTTGTGAGGGCAGGAAAATAGAGATATTTTAGATGTTCTACAAACACAGGTATAGTTATGGAGTACATGGTGTGTGAGTGTCTTCACCTCTGTATGTGTTTGAATGTGTGTGCATTGTTTGTGGGAGAGCAAGTCAAGGAGGTGCCTGATCTACTTTGATGTGGACACCTTCACTCTTAACTACAGAGAGTGTGATCTGCACTTGCAGTAATTAACAACATTTCACAGACATGCAAGTTAGCCATTAATGAGGTATTTTCTCATTGAGGGTAATGTGGCTTTGGAATGCAATCTACACAGAGGAGCTTTTTAACCACAGGCCTTAACACAAGCAGTAGCGTTCCTTACGAATCATTAAGATTGTGTTTTAATGTTGCTATTGAGTGTAGTAGTGGGGTACTAGGTTCATAGGTTCAGAGGTAGGTACTAGGCTATCGGCCCAAGGGCCTATGTAAGCCTAGTCTACAAGGTTCCCTGGCTTACGCCACCCAAGAAAGTTATTTTGCTGTGCCACTGTCGAGCAGAGACACAGAAGTGATCCCCGGGGTGTATTTCCTATTTCCTATCCACTCATCAAGATTTTTCTTGAAGTGTGCTAATGAAGAACTTTGCTTGACATAGATGGGTATCCTGTTCTAGAGTATGGGAAGTCTCTGGGAAAGGAATATATCCCTCCAGCATGTCTTGTTTATTGTGTTGACAAGGTTTAGGTCCATAGAGCGTGTAGCTCGGAGGGATTGAGATTTCTTTAGGTGTAGCATGTCCAACAGCTCTGGGTTTGACATAGCTTTATATGTTAGGCAGAGATCACCTTGGAGTAGGCGATATGCTACGGAGAAAAGTTGGAGTTTTTGAGATGGTCAGTGTAGGGCATTTGTTTGAGGCCAGTAATCCTCTTTGTGAGGTACTTCTGTGGCCTTTCCAGCTGCTGCAGATGTCTTGTGAGGTGCATTCCAAAAGGGGTGTTGTACTCTATAATGGGTCTAATGAGTGTCGAGTAGAGGGGAACAATGACCTCTTTTTTCCTGGATGAGAACCCTTTTATGATAAGGTGTGCCATGTAGCAGGACTTCCTGACTACTGTGGCGATGTGACTATCAAAGGAGAGACTACTGTCCACCTGGGTCCCAAGGTCTCTTATCACACATTCAATATTAAGTAGATTGCTGCCTATGTGGTAGTTCATGGGTACAGAGTTTTTACCAAAGGGGATGACACTGCCCTTTTTTGGCATTGAGCTTGAGTCCATGGCTCTGACACCAGGCATCTGTCTCAGAGATGCCCTTCTGTAGGATGTCCACATCATTTGGAGACTTGACTATGGCTCCTAGTTTGCGGTCATCTGTGAACTTCATTAGCCAGAGGCCTTCTGTATTAGTCTGCACTTCAGAGAAGTAGATACCAAACAGGAGAGGTCCAAGGACGGAACCCAGTGGTACTCCACTTGTCACTGCCTTGAGGTCAGATTTGGAGTGTGCAACTTTTACAGTGTAGGTTCTGTCAGTGAGCCATTTAGCAACCCATCTTGTGATGTAGGGATTTATACCTAGTTTAGTGAGTTTAGCTATAATTCCAGAATGGGTGATGGTGTCGAAAGCCTTGGTGAGGTCAAGATAGGCTGTGTGAACCACCTTACCCTCATCTACGGCTTTGGTGACTGCCTCAAAGAAGTCTGATCAGGTTCAGGAGGAATGATCTGCCTTTTACAAACCTGAACTGGGTGGGATCCAGAATTTGGAGGTTACCAATGTCTTTGTTTATGAGTTCCATGATAATAAGTTCCATGGCCTTGCAGACCAGGCTCATCAGGTTAATAGGTCGATAGTTCCTGGGATCAGTGGTGGCTTCCCCTTTGTGGAGTGGGATAACTGTTGCTGTACGCCATTCAGTAGGCACAAAGCCTGATGTAAGGCTATTATTGAACATGGTGCTTAAGTGGGGAGCCAGTTTGTTCTGAAGTTCATGTAATACGCAGCCTGGGATGTTGTCCAGTCCCATGGATGCTGTGTTTTCGGCTTTAGAGAGTGCAGCTTTTACCTGCATATTTGTGATCACAGGGACTCTTGCATTCTTCCTGTATAGATATGGGCCCTTTAGGGGGTGAGGGGGGGGGGGTAAAGTTAGTACTGAACCTATCTGCCAGGATGTTGGCTATATCAGTTGGTTCTATAATTTTCATGCCGTTGTGCTGTAACTCAGAGCAGATCTGGGTGTTGCCATTGAGATTCTTGACATAGCTATAGAATGCTTTGTGGCTGTCCTTAGAATTAGTGGTGATTTTGTTTTCGTAGCTAGTTTTGTAGGATCTTATAAGGGATTTCAGCTTCTTACTGAGGCTGACCAGGGAGCTCCTCCACTCATGGGATTTTACTCTCTTTCACAACAGTTTCTTCCTTCTGTTGTACAGTTTGTTTATGGCAGGGGACCACCAGATTGGCTTCCTTTTTTTGGAGGTTAGCGTCTTGGTTCTGTTTGGGATAGCACGATCCATGCACTTGTGTAAGTGCTTATAGAGTGAATCTGTGTAGGATTCAGCAGTTGTAACTGTATTGTCCATCTGCATGGATGTCATGAAGTTCACAGCTTCTGTCTTAAGAAAGCATGGAGTTGGCTTTCGAGAATTTTTTTACCATGCTTTCCTTAATGGGGGGTGGGGGCGAGATGTGGATATGAAGGGTGATTAGCTTATGGTCAGAACGGACCAACAAGGAGTTGACTTCAGGTGTGGAACACCGATCACTCATGTTGGTAATGACTTGGTCTAGGATACTGTTACCCCTGGTGGGGGTATGGATAAGTTGATCCAGAGCATTGGAGTTTATGAACTCCAGAAAGCATTGAGCTAAAGAGCTGGTACATGAGTATTTTTCCCAGTTAATAGTGTGGTAGTGGAAGTCGCCCATTATTAGGGTGTTTGGTTGAACCCTAATATTTTCCAGCACATCAAGAAAAGAGGAGTGGGAATCCTGGGGCATGGTGGGGGATCTGTAGCAAGCTACAATTTGGATTGCAGTTTTGCCCAGAGTTAGTTGCACTTGGAGAACCTCGGATGCATTATGCTGAGCAACTAGCCTGGTGGTGTCGATATCCTTAATGAATATGGACACACCTCCACCTTTGGTGTTTCGGTCCAGGTTACATGGCCGAAACGTGTGGTATGAGTTATAGCCTAGTAGTGCAGAAATGCTCTCTGGAGCCTTGAACCAGGTCTCAGTCACTGCACAGATATTGATGTTCTCCATTTTAAGGAGTGCCTCGAGTGAGTGCATTTTGAGATTTAGACTTCTAGCATTGAGTAGAATTACCTTCAGTTTTTGCTTGCCTGTTCCTGTTATGGTGGTGAATTTGTCATTTGAACCTTGCCTAAAAAAGGCACTATAGGGGCAGCAAGAGCCTTAGCCAGTGTCCAGAATCCCAGGGGCGACAGGTGCAGGCCATCTGTGGCAAAGCATCTTGGTCTGTCGACCATGTCATCCCAAGCAGACAGATAGTGGATCCCCTTAGAATGACACCAGAAGCTTAGCCAATTGTTGAAGTCAGTCATTTTGTCCTTGTACTGTGGTATCATTCTGGCTGATGGCAGGATGCTACTCAGGGCTAGGGTCATACCTGCCTGTGCTATAAGATCGGAGAGCTCTTCCATGTCTCTTTTCATGTAGTCCAGGGAGGTATGTCTCAGGTCATTCACACCAACATGGACAATGACAGAGTCATATTTGTACTTGTTGTGGAGTGACCTGAGTGCGTCGGTTATGTGGCGGATCCTGGCACCTGACAGGCAGCTGACAGTAACCTTCTCCTTGTTTAGCCTGGTGAGTGGGACATCAGTGTGCCTGACTATAGAGTCACCTATGACTAGTGTGTTGGGTACGTTGTTTTGCCTTATTGGCTGTGGTTGAGTGGCACACTGAGTCTGTGGGCTTTGTGTCATTTGGGTTGTGTTGGGGGATGGAGGTTGCTTGCGTTTCTGCTTTGTAGGTCTGTGTTGCTTAGACAGATTATTATTGAGAGCCTCTGTGAATACTTTTGTATTACTATGTGTGGATTTTGGTGGTGCAGATTTAGTCAGACTATGTGATGAGTGTGGTGTGGTGCAAATGTTTACCTTCTCCTCATGACTATCAAATTCATTCTTGGTTGGAGAGAGCTTTACCTCCAGTTTGGCTAGATAAATGCATCTCTCACAGGTTATAGTGTTGGGTAGTAGGAGGAGAGGGTTGTCTGTGTACATGAGGCAATTTCTACATTGCCTCAAGATGCCCAGATTCATCAGATAGACAGGAGAAAACACTGGGAGCTGACCCTTGGATATGCCTGAATAAAAAACTATTTTCCTCTAGATAAGTGAGGAAAGTGAGCACACGAGCTGTTTTTCTCTAAGCAAGTGAGAAAAGTAAGTACAAAAACTGTTTACATCTAGGTAATGAGGAAGGTTGAGTGATATAGTAATTAGTAGCTTATTTAGTGCTTACAAGTTCTGAAAGGGCATTATTTCCAGCATGCAGCACAATGCACTTCAGTGTGGGAGGTAAACTTCCCCAATGTATTGTTGCTGTGTGATTTTTCTGCCTTAGGGCTACATTGATAAAATGAAGTTGTCATGGTGCTTCAGACTGAATCAGATGAATTTACTATTAATATTTACAGATGAAACAATACATTCAGGAAAATAACCACAGAGAAAGCATGAAGTCTGCAGTTAAAATTGTTCAGGAAGGCATAAAATGGATTTGATTTACATTTTCTTGAGCATTTAACATTCATCTAGTAGCAGTTAAGAAAATTTATTGTACCTATATCTTGATAATTTGATTAAGAATATATCAGTGTAAATAAAAGAAGATGTAAACCAAAAACAAGGTATATATATATATATATATATATATATATATATATATATATATATATATATATATATATATATATATATATATATATATATCAGTTTCCTGGTTTGTACATAAGTCTGGTGTTACTGTCTGCTAGTTCTGTATTCTTGCATTAATAATCCCTTCATGCATGGTGTATGCCTGCATAACAGTGCATATGTTAAGGATTATGCCAAAAGCTGATAAGGATCCTAACTGTTAGCTTTAATGTTTATATTTAGAGAGGTTTTATAATTATTATTACTCACTTGATACTGAAATATGCCTCAATGAAATGCAGAGGTAGCAGAAGAGCATTAAAGAAAGCAGATACATCACATAAACAAAAATGGGAAATGTTTCCATGTCACTTGATTTTATCACATAATGCTTAAATAAAATGAGTGGGTTTTCAAAACAAGTAACATACTGCTAACACTAACAATCTTACCTTTAAATCATCCTGAGTTTAGCATCACCTAAAATATTTTATGAAACTATCCCATCCATTTGAGGGAAAATAACTTTTTCTTGCTTTTCATTATGGCATTGTGTGGTTTGAAAACTGTGTTCTAGGTAAGCTGTATTTATTCTAAAACTTTGTATCATCAGAAGCTTTGTCCACTTGATAATGCTTGTGGCTTTCTGAAATAACTCTTTGTAAGGTATGAGATTAAAATCAAGAATGAAACAATCTAATCCAGTAGTGTTTACAATGTAAAGATCATGACTATTGACTGCTCTTAGATTGTGTTAATAATAGAATTTCATAAATGATACTTAGTGTCAGACCTGACATCAGAAAATATCTTAGAACCAAAAAGATGAAGGCTGTAACTAAATGAGTCTAGTAAGACACATTTTGAAAGCTTATGAAATTCCATCTGTACAGATAAACATACAAAGTGAAGAACAATCCCATTTTAAGAACAGTTGCAGCTGATATATGTCTTACTATTTTAAATCTGCAAGTTTAAGGATTGTTTTAGGATTTTGATGCGAATATGTTACAGCTACAAGCCAATAAAGCCAATAAAGCTTTGTAGGGCAATTGATATTTTACTATGAATTGTGTCAGCATACTGGTTTGTTTCTGCATACAGAGTCTGCAGAATAGAAGCATATTCAGAACTGTGATACAGACTTTAGGGATGAGCTTGAAAACTATGATCTATTATACGTATGAGGAAGTACATTCTAAGTACCCCTACTATAACAGGATGGCATACTTTTCCTTAAAACAAGAAGACTGGATACTTTGATAAAAACGTTTGAGTGGCAAATTTTCAGTTGTATAAGGATAGGGAAGTGAACATTTCATTTGTGTCATTATTGATCATAATCAAAGAGCAACATTCAATCTATTTTTAGATAATCAGATTGTTGATATGAATTTCCTTCTAAAGAAATTGTGATTTCTGGAACAATTTTTATTTACAACTCAACAATGAATACAACTATGCATGGAAATGTTGTGCCTAGTCAGTTTTCATACATTTGGCATTTTTTTCTGTCAAAGTTTCTCAAAGGTTAACCACTATAATCTTGCATTTGATAATCACTCTGTAATAAAGGTATACTTTAAAAGTTCTGTGGCTGTAGCCAAAACAAAACAAAGAAAGCTACTTCATTCATATGTTTGACCAAACAATTACATTTTCTAAAGATAATAATTAATTAACATAACTACTTGCATTAGGCATCTGACCAATCAGCATTCCACCTAACAATTTAACTGGTAGCATACTATAATCTGATTTGTCCGTGAATGGGTTTATACCAGATTAATGAAAGCAAATGCTGAAATGAGCATATCCTATACCACCCCTGATAAAGAACCTCTCCAAGAGCTATAATGTAAATCAGTGGAAAAGGGATCAGAGTATAGGCTGTGAAGGTAATAGCATGTTAGTTGAGAAATCCATCCACCAAAGAGTCTAACCAAGTGGCTATTAATCCTATAGAATATCAGTTAGAACTTTGTCTGTAAATCTTTCCTTTTCTGTTTCTAGAAGGAGTTTTACATCCTAATGTTGAACATGCAGAATATCAAAAGTTATGTTCATTAGTATTTCTGGCTTTGCCACTGTGTGTGTGTATGTGTGTGTGTTTGTGTGCGATTACTGTATGGTGAGAAGTGGCAGTTTATCCTTTCCCCCACTGTGTGATCTCAAAGTCTGCATATATAAGTTGTAGGGATGTGGGGTGTGTGTGTGTGGGGGGGGGGTTCCACTGCATTTTACACACACACACACACACACACACACACACACACACACACACACACACACACACACACACACACACAGACATACAGATAGATAGATAGATAGATAGATAGATAGATAGATAGATACAGATACAGATACAGATACAGATATAGATATAGATATATAGTGTTTTTTACTTTTAGTCCTTTGAAGTTGATGTTTTTGAATTTATTTATTTTTTTTATGTTTGCTGATATTTCCCTTAAGGGATATAAAACATAACAAAATATGCTGAAAAGTTTCTGTGGCCTATGGTCATACAAGCTTGTGCTGTTTCTGGACAACTAGAATTAATCAAATTGGCTCAAGGTAATCACAGTAGAAGTAGAAGTGAAATCAGTCAAACCTGGTACCCAATTTAAATCTGCTCCTTAATACAATATAGGCCATACCCTCTAACACCTAAACTGTTCTCTGAAAATACTGGCATTGTTGCAAACATTATAATTCTCCAAGTGAAGACTAAATTAGTTGACTCTGATAGGCTGATAGGCCTTCAAAGGATTTAGAGTGAGTCTGTCACATAGAATTTTATCATTTTGATTATGCAGTTGAAATCTCTTAACAGTATATTATGTGATGGAGATATATGGAATGGACATTGATGCAACACATATATACAGTAATTCATTTTTTCTAGGAAATGTAATGTTACAACGAATATTCATAAACAAGTTACTTGCAGAGCTTACAGTGCAAGATATTGCTTTATGTGTGCTGGTGAGTAATTTTTGTTTTCTTATTTAGATGTTTATTCATTTATTTGATTTATTATTACTATTTTTTATTTTGCTTTTGTTTACTGGTTTTGGCCAGTTTGGTTTAATCAAAAATAAAAACCTTTTAAGCGGAGGCCTGGAGAGGAAAGATTCAACAAATTGCTAACATTTTTAAACAGACAAGTGGTAATATACATGTACATACATTAAAAAATACTGTAAATAATATATATACGGTGGTGGTGCTGCGGTAGCATTGTCGCCTCACAGTAAAGACACTGTCCGGTCTCAGCTAGAGCATCTTCTGCGTGGAGACATGCGTGAATGGGCATACCTTCTTTGAAGATTGTGTGAGCCGGTATGTAAAAATCAACTGTCAATCATTAGCGGACCGGAGTTCCGCTGTAGTGACCCCTAACCGGGAAAAGCCGAAAGACACAAACACATTAACTATTGCACATTTATTGGTAAGTAGATTATATTCATATGAAATAAAGAAAACTAATACAGTATAAAAGATATTAGTAGATTCTGGCCATTTAGTATTTGAAGAGGTGTCTAAGTGGGTTTTTCGAAATAGATAACAGATCTTGTGATTAGTGCTTAGAAATTAAAAGAAACAGACATGAGATAATAAACTTGGAAGGGCAAAAACATATTAATATTGTAGTTTAAGAGGTAAAGTACTAAGCAGGTTCAGAGGCAATTATATAAGGTTATCACAAGGTTTCTATTAGAAGTTTAGAAGTGGGGCTGTGAGCAGTGTCACATAAAAATGTTTGTGCCTGGGTGATGCTAGTAAA
>NC_056727.1:378998331-379043331 GCF_019279795.1 Protopterus annectens | reverse complement strand
TAACTACACTATTTGAAGAGAGAGACTTGCCTGCTGTATTAGATGGTTTGGTTATAGTGATTAGCAATTTTTCTGTAGAGTATGAAATTCTGTTGGTGGAGTAGTATTGTATTAAGGTGCTAAGGGCTGTCAGTTTTCTGACTTATAGAGATATCTGTGTTTGTAGGTAACTGAGAAAAAGCTAGGTGATATGATGGTTCTAAATAGTGTAATTTTTTGAGTGCTAGACATTGGTATGTTTGATTCTTATTTATTCCAAATGTGGCTATGTTATTATTAAATGAATCACATCTGGACAATTGTGAGACTCAAAGGTTAGTGAAGATTTAGGGCAGCATAGAAGAGAGATAGCAGTAAAAAGTACAGGCTAGAAGTCATTTGGCTATGTCAGTGAGGTAGGATTTTAATGTATAATGTATCTAGACACCCAGTAATTCTTTGTGGTTTACATGTTCTGTCATAGCATTGTTTGCAGTGACAATAATGAATGATCTTGATTTTGGCAGAGATGTGTTTTGGGGTAAAGAGCAGTAATTTAGTTTTTTCGGGGGGGGGGGGGGTTAGATGTGGTTGTGAATTATTTAACCATGTTTCCGTCAATAAGCAGGATTGTTGTATACGATCTTTGACCATAAGAGAGTTTTGACAAAGCAGATTAGGGTTGAGTCATCAGCATATTAAACTAGTGTAACATTTTCTTATAGCACTATAATAGTCATTGATGAAAATGTTGAAAAGTATGGGGCCCTTGTGGGACATAAAGAGTTACTGGCAGGAAGGTGGAGACATAATTTTGCCATTTCACTTGTGCTATATTTGAGAGGTAGTTATGGAATCATTGCAGTGAAGAGTTTATGAGTGCTTCGTGACGAGAGGCTATGTAAGAATTTCTTGTAGACGACAGTATAAAAAGCTTTTGTTAAGTCTAGGAAGGTGCCAAAAACTAGGTTTCCAGCCTTTTGATAGGGGCTGACAGTAGTAACAAAATTCAGCAAAGCAGTAGTTGTGCTGTCTTAAGGATTGAAGCTATCTTGGGTTAAAAGACTTGAAGCTAACAGTCTATAGATAATTGAAAAATTATATATGAATACATTTTTTTAAATATTTTTGATGGGGGAGAAAAAATAGCAAATGACCAATAATTTGTAATATCTATATTGATTCTGCATTTGTGCAATGAAAAAATTAATATTTTTTTTTCAATCATTAGAGGACTTTCTTTTCAGATATGGTTCAATTAATCAGAATTGAGACTGGATATGCAATAGCCTTAGTGGCTGTTTTAAGATATTCATCAGGTAGATTGTTAGAGGCACTTGTAGTAGGCTTTTATCTTTCTATTTGTCTGTCTGTCTATCTATCTATCTATCTATCTATCTATCTATCTATCTATCTAGCTAGCTATCTTGTTTCTTTTTTAAATTATTTTTGGGAAGGTGTCCTAATTATCTGCAGCAGGTCACATCCCTACTTAATATTTTCCAAAAAGATTTAATGCATACCTCATATAGTATTACTACACGGTGTAACAAATGCCTTGCTAGTTAACCAAAGAAAATATAAAGATGATTTGGGAATTAATCTTGAACTTTGGAGAGGAAACAGAAAGATTCATAATTCAGGATGATAGCTTCATGAAAGAAAATTATTGCAGTACAAGGTTGTTTCTGCTCATGGAGAATCACTTTAGCTGTTGTTTCAGCATCAATAAGTCAAGTGGGGACTCTAAGAAGGACCAGCATCTTCTGAAGGAGCAGTGATTCTAGAGTTTCCATAGTGGCTGATGTGAGGAGCTATAAACATACAGATATTAAAAAGATGTATTCTTCTCCACTGGTAGCCATATATCTTTAGTCCTGATCAGCTGGGATATGCCCGTTCTCTGAGGTCATGTGGGTAGAGAGTTTAACAATAAAATTAGGGGGTGTGGAACAAGGAGGTGTCTTTCCTTGGAAATTTTAATTCATTTCCAAGATGAATTCTGTTTATCAAGGTTTATGTCCATATTGCCCAAAGTGAAATTGTAAGTTTTAAGATCAGCTGTAAAATCAGTTCACAGGTACTAGTCATGGCTGCCATATCTTATTATCTCCATTGCTGTACACAGTCATTTCAAAACCCTCAAGAAGAGTCATGCAGAAATGAAAGTTGGTAGAAACATTCCACAGTGTGCTACAAAACAGCTTATTGATTTTGTTTACCGACTTTTTAATCATCCTGCATAACTGACTTCTCTACCTACGTTTGGCCTTTTTCTGAGACAATGGTTTGCTTCCTTTATAAATGCATTTTAATCATCACGTCTTGTACCTGCAAATGTTTTGAAAGCAAAAGACAACAGTGATGATTAACAGAATGACACTACATGATATACAGTACGTTTCTGTGAAGTAGAACAGCACAACCCTTGTACGGTCAAAGCATGTTTTTAGCACCATCATAACTGTAAACACTGCAGCCCTCCAAGTCAGTGTTATACGTTATTAAGGATGGTACCAAATTGCTGCATATATTTTAGCTGACTGAAAGTTCAGAATCAATCAACCCTCATAATGATTTAAGTAAAAGTCTCACTCATTATCATTTTATAATTTTCTGGAACTAACAAAATGTGTACCAAGAGTCTGTGGAGTTTGTGGCTTGATGGGATTTGTTATATATAAATACTAAGATGTATATTTCACAGTTTGCATGTCTTAGACTGGGAATAAAGTGCTTTAAGCTCTTTACAACTAGCACCACTATGGAGTTTAGCCAAACATAATGTTTTTGTTGTTGTTAGTATTTAAAGTTCATTTATCTATATGCCAAAAAAGTGATATATTTATCATCTAACCTCTGCAAACATTTTATGATACATCTTAGAAAAGTGGTCTTGAGTGAGGAACATAACATAGCTGCAGATATATGACGTCATCCCAGTCTCTGCAATTTGTACTCATGGTGTAAATACCATGCCACAGCTGGCCTCAGAGATATGCCACTTCCTCTTATCAGTCACTAATTAGGTGTGCTAATTGCCAGTCATAACTTCAAGTAGGAAAGACTGCCTGCAAACCAAAATAATTGATAATCAGATTAAATGTTTGGAGAGCATGCTCCAAAAAAAAAAAAAAAACAAATTAAATTAGTATTTTACATGATAGAAGTAATATCCATCTTCAAACTGCACCACAAACATGTATCATGTGTTCTACAGTCTGTATGTAGATGACTTGAAAATGGGTAAACTAATTGCATATGTTACAGATAAGGGTATAAATTATGTCTTGCTTGAATGGTTACTGAGATATCATAAGCTGTTTATACAAAATTACAAATTTAATATTCACTGCCTTTATTTTGGCTTATAAAATCCAATTTAAAGCATACAACTGAGTGAACATCACTAATATAAAGATTAATTTGTCCTGTATACTTTGCCATTTACAGTTTGCTAGTAACACTTATGGTTCCAGAGATATGAATATTTGTTTGAACTATCAGGTGATAACTACATTTTATAAAGGCTCAAGCCACATCCACTGGGAGTTAATAGTACGCACTCAAAAGAGCTGTACTGGAGGGAATGAGTTAATACAGTACACAGGGATAGAAACTGTAGATTCATTTAAGGACCTGGGTATATGGATAGATGCAGCTTTGACTTTTTCTGATCATATCAACTGAATGGTTAATGATAGTTATAGAACTGTAGGTTGTATAAAAACATTTATAAAGTCTAGGAAATCAGAAGTTATGAAATTGCTGTGTGTTAGTTACATTAGACTCAAACTTAAGTATGGAATAACAATATGGAAACTGCTAAGAACACAAGCATGAGTAAACTGGAAAGAATACAGTGCAAATGCACCAAGGGCCTCCATAGATGTGAACATTTAAGCTATTATGGAAGACTAAAGTATCTGAACTTGTACAGCACCTCAGACATTTAAGAGGAGACCTTATTCAGGTATGTAGGGCGTTTAGAGACAACTTCTTCTGGGAATGTAGTGGGTTATTAAAAGGGGTAGAGAATCATGAGATATCCTATGTAGAAGATTATACAGAAACGACAGGTGTACTAATTGGTTCTCTGAAAAAGTAGTTGACTGCATGGAATAGACTATCAAATTACATTAAAGCAAGCACTAATTTAGATATTTTAAGAACAACCTGTGCACGTATTATGAGAATAACTGTTTTGGTATATTGGCAGGCTAGAAGTTCCTGAAATATTTATATGTAGGTATACATGTTCAGTCTTAACTCACTTAGCACATCTATACCATGGAGTAATAGATAAGATGACTCTCTCAGACATTATACTGTTAACTGAACAAATGGTGTCAAGCAATGTGGGTAACTCTTTTATGCAATCCAATATAAGCTCTCACCAAACACTATGGCTGACTAGCATAAGATCATAATTTGGAGTTTAACAACTGTGAAAAATAACATGATTAAGTAAAATAAATATTGATGGTTACTGTGAAGATGTGTAAACATTTTTTATAGGGAACTTCATCCCTCTGCGTCCACATCCCTAGTCTGCATTAACTCCAACAACACTGTTTACCAGACTAAATGGAATGCCCAAAATGCAACCTCAAACTTAGTATATATTCATGGAATTCAGACATTCAGTCATACTACAATGAAGATCACAACTATATCCCTAGAAGTGAAACAAGAACCCGACAAAGACTAATGCAGTATGAAAGCAATAATTACTCATTTATTTTATAGGGCTATAGAAATAAAATACATAAGCAGACAGATTAATATTCTACAACATAATGAAGTAGTAACAACACTGAATAGTTTAACAACAAATATAACACTGTAACTTAATTATAAACATTCTCAACAGCAATGTCAATAAAAAAGAGAGCCTGTTATAATACACTCATTAATGAAATACAAAGGCTAGATTAAGTGAATGAATTAAAAATCAGACAAAATATGGCATTTGACTAAAGGAAGTTAGTATACAGATGGGTATGCTACTGAATTATTTAATGTATCTTTAGCTTAACAGTTGAAACTAAAACAAGCAATGTATCAACATGACCTAATGTGCACTTTTACTAATATGGTAGACAGTAGTTCTTTCTCTAAACCACTGAAAACTAAGCTGTTTTCTTATAATTACATGTACATTGGCAATATCTTCTTGTCCAAACCTTGTGGTTCTTTCCAGAGTGTAGTAACACCAAGCTTCATACACTCAGCTCACTCCTACTGTTTCATATTTAGTAAGTCAAATGGCATGCATGACAGTTGCACTTTCTGAGATCTGTAAATGAAAGGGAAATGCTTTCTGCATGGTAGTTGTAGCTAGCTCAATAAGGGCAAACATTCATTTGGAATCTTTGGTCCCGCTTACAATATATGGGACATCATCTTCAATGTGTGTGCAGAAGCTACTCGTGCAGAGTAGCAGAGGCCAACTGATACAGGTTAGAGGATAGTTAGCCATGTCTTATTTGAAGGCACCACAAAGCAAAAGATTTGTCAGATTATTATATATCCAACTCTACTACATGCCCTTTAATACCATAACCTACTGTTTTTCATCTTCTATGTTTGCTCATTAATCTGCATTTTTGTTTGTGTTTGTTGTGTCAAATGTTTAATGTACATTTATTTCTGTTTTGGAGCTTTTCTCCCCAGGACTCCATTGAAAACGGGTTCTTCGAGGCCCAATGGACTATCCTGGCAAACCGACTGCAATAAATAAATAAATAAATGTTTGGCTTGCACATGTATGATAGAGGTAAGGTAAATTTAATTTCTTCAGAGAGCAGAAGAAGAACAACTTGGCGTGCCAACCTGTCTTCTTAATCAGAAAAGTGCTATTTTGTTCTGCTTGTAGTCAGTTCAGGTTGCTTCCAGAGAAAAATAACTGGCCCTATTAAACAGGAGAAAACCTAGATTTTTACTGAGCAGTTTCAAAGCAAAGCGTGTAACCTTTATAGCAGACCAAGACTCAATAACTTAATGTGCAAGGGAAGGCTATTAAGATACTAGAGTAGCACATATAAGGAATCTGCATTAATTTATATATAAACATACATATGTACATATATGATATATATATATATATATATATATATATATATATATATATATATATATATAAATATATATATATATATATATATATATATATATATATATATATATATATATGTATTAGGGTAAAATATACTTCATTCTGTATTAATATGATCAAAAAGCAATTTGCTATTTTTATGTCAAATTGTTTGACCAAGCTCATGAACTAAGGAAGTATGTCACCTTCTCCTCTGTTGTACAGTTTCAGAGTTGGTATGTTTAAGGAACAGGGGTTGTGAGGTACACAGTCCCTAATATGAGGGTGCAGCAGAAGAGGCTTGCACCTGCAGAAAGTGTTTTTTCCTCAATTATTTGTGTTTTGTGTGGAATGTAACAAACTATTACACTTTATCAATCTATCTATCCAACACCCACACACACACACACATATATATATATATATATATATATATATATATATATATATATATATGTGTGTGTGTGTGTGTGTGTGTGTGTTTGGAGGAACTCAATATGGATGAATCCCCCTTCCTTTGGCTGACATTTGTTTAGTTGACATAATTTAGTCGATGAAATGCATTGCTGACACGTGTGTGACATTGACAATCACTGCTTAAGTAAGTTAATATTTGTAGAGTTGGAAAGGTTGTGTTTGTGCGTGTTTCTATGACCCATGTGTGTTTTGTGCAGTTGTACTGTTATAGGATATTTTTGTGAGTTGTAGGGTCAGGGTTAGGGGAAGAGACATTGTTATTGTTAGCACCGATTACTAAGGTGGTGCATATGTGCTAACAGTATCCTTAACATTGCAGCTTCCACAACCCTAAAGCTATACCTTACCTTAAAAAAAGAAAAGAAAAAAATCCAGTAACACTACCACTATTCAGGTGAATAGAATCTGAGGCTAGTGTTGGGGGGTGTTTGTAGATCAGGAGAGCAAATAATTTTCCCTTTTTAATCTTTTGTAGGTTTGATATTTAGGGAATTCAATATTATGTAAAGAAACAGAAATCTCCAGAATGAACTAACTGCACCAGAAGCAAAAGAAAACAAATGTCCAAAAATAAACTCCGCAATAGAAGCACAGAGAGATAAGTTAAAATGTTGGTTTATTAAAGCAAATAGTAAGCACTTTCACACCGATAGGTGCTTCTTCAAACACATCCGGTACATCCACTCACAGGTAGAATGTACAAGTTTAGAGTTTCAGCTGATTCTCGTACAATGAATGTTATTTATCTTACATCATGCAAAATATGCATGGGTTTCTATATTGGGAAGACCAATCATCCTTTATTTGAAAGGATGAGAGAGCATTGCTATAACATTCATGTAGGGGACACTAGAAATGCTTTGGCTAAACTTGTCAGAATATGGTTCAACACATATCTTTAATTTTATAGTAGTGGAGGTTGTTGAGAAGAACCCATGATTAGGTGATTTTAGGAATCAGACTGAGTTGAGGGAATTATGGTTGATAGTGAAATTACAAGTTGACAAATTCCCTGGTCTGAATGAGAGTTTTTCTCAAGCCTATTTTAAAATCTAGGGATCTTCCACACTAACATCAACAAGAGCTCTTTAATGAAATTGCCTCAGTTATGTTTTAATATGAAGGTTTGTTTCATTGGTGTGTTTGAAACTTGACCTTTTTAAATGGAGTGCATTTTACTTGTTTTATGGTCTGAAGAAGCATCTATTGGTGTGAAAGCACTTACCATTTGCTTTAATAAACAAACGTTTTAGCTTTATTTCTGCTGTGCTTTCATTGTCGGAGTTTATTTTTGGACATTCAATATTATGTACTTTTGAACTTCTTAATAACAATGATTTACATCTGACATTAAGGATGTTGGATCAAAAGAAAATCAAAATAAAGAAAGAAGGAGTACAGGAAAAAGTCTGTAGTAGAAATGACAGACCAGGCTAGGAAAAGAATACTGAAAACCTAACAAAGAGGCTTAGAGAGGAGTTGCAATAACAAAGAACAGGGTATCAGAGGTATTCTACCAGCTTCTGGAGAGTGCCTCAGTGGATGGCACAAAGAAACTCTATTAGACTGCAAGGCAAAGACAGAAAGATAAAGAAGATAGTCAGACACCCTTCATAAGGGGTACCAGCAATGGCCAGCTCACCATCTCACAAGACATCAAAGGCAGATGGAAGGAGCACTCCCAGCAGCTTCAGATGCCTCAGAAGCTGTGATACCTCTGACATGGCCTAATGAGATGAGAGAGGAAGAAGACCCACCCTAGAAGAGATAAGAGCAGCACTGTGGAAAATGAAGTCAGGGAAAGCAGCAGATTCAAATGAGTTCACAGCAGATATGATAAGGATGTTGGGTGAGATGGGGAGAAATGACTCCTGAGGGTACTCCTAGCAGTATGGAGTGAAAGGGGCATCCCAGATGACTAGAGAATAAGTATACTAGTACCAGTGTACAAAAACAATTGGAAATTCACAACTGTGGACAGTTTAGAGGTATCAGACTTCTGTCACAATGCATGACGTTCCTGCAGATGGTGACTGATAAATGAATATGAAGAGCAGGAGAAAGTAATATGAGAGATGAGGAAGTCACATTCAGATCAGGATCCAGCACAACTGCCCCAAGGTTTTCAGTGAGGCAGATGTTTGAGAAAAAGCTAGCGATGAGGAAAGAATCCAACTGGGCATGCCTAAGTTTGGTTAAAGCATATGACAAGGTCCAAAGAAAACTTATTTGGGTAGTTTTGCAATGGTTCAAAGTCTCAGAAACATAGGCAGAATTGGTGCAGGCTATGTACAAAGATCCAATGACTCAAGTATGAACAGTATTTGAACTCACAGAGGGGATCCCAGTGGGAGTGGGTGTGCATCAGATTTCAGATCTGAGCCCACTGCTGTTCATACTGGTGGTGGGCTACATTAGTAAACAGGTCAGAAAGGACAGGTCAGCAAAGTTGTTCTATGCAAACAATGTGGCATTACAGGCAGACTCTGAACAAAACTTCAGCAAAGGATAGGGGAATGGATTGCAAAATCTGAAGGCACATGGGTTGAAACTGAGCACAGATATGAAAGTTGTAATCCCAGCAAATGGGGTAAATCAAAGAAACTGATAACTGAAATAGATGGGAAAGTAGTTGAACAGGTTAACAGTTCCATGTATCTGGGAGAGATTGTTGAGGAGAAGAAAAGTCTGAATGAGGTGTTCAAAGCTAGAATCAGAGGGGCTGCAGCCGACTAGCAAGGAGAGTCAGGTGTAGTGTGTGACAAAAGAATATCAAAGAAACTGAAATGTAATGTATACAAAACAGTGGTGCAACCAGTTCTACTGTAAGGTACAGAAACCTGGGCAGTAAAGGCAGAGCAGTTGAGGAAGCTAAAGGTGATAGAGACAAAGTGCCTGAGATTGGTGATGGGATGCAGATGTGGAATGGATGAAATGAGGATATCAGATCAGAAGCCAAACTATCTCCAATTACAGACAAGGTCAAAGAGAAGAGATCGGTGGATCAGTCACGTGCAGAAAAACAGAAGACAATATGGTGAAGAAGGTTTTGGCAAACAGGAAGTAGGCAAGAGGAAATGAGGACATCCAGCAAAGAGGTGGTTAGATTGTGCGAGAGAAGACCTGTGACAGTCAGGTATGAGTGATGAAAAGGGTAGGAGAAGAGAATAACATTGAATAGAGAGAGAGATAGCAACAGTTAACATGACACCCCAACATCATGTAGAGAATGGGAAAAAAAAGTGGGCTAATGATGATGATGATGACAATTAAGGACATTTGATCATATATACTATAAAAATATATCTGTCTGTATATCTCTATCTATGTCATGTGTCTGAATACTCAGGTGGCTGCAGATAGGCAAAGACCGGGAAAAGAGATTGAATACAAAATGATTGCTTATTGCTGTTTTTTGCCTCTGTCAGATCATTGCACATTGTGGAGTGCAGATTTAATTTATCTTTTGTTGACTAGTCCTAATATGCTAGTGGCCTTTTTTCTGGGAATACTCGAATTGGTATTTATATTGCTAGTGGAAATTTGTCCAATCCATTGCAAAACTTCCCCTACTGTTTTCAGTAGATGTTGTGGGGTCTTTTACATCCACCTATGCTATCAGTTACTCATGCAGGTGGAGCCACGGTTTAATGTCTTATCAAAAGGAGAACACACTCAAAAGTGTAACACTCCCCTTTTGTTGCATTGCAGTGCCAGCAATCTCTCTACCTGGTAAGGGAAGAGAACCCACCGGCTTCTGCACCAAAGACACGTATGCTAACTGTTGCACCACTGACACAGGCTAGCTGTTTACCCACTGTAGTGCAATCTCAGAGTTGATATACATAAGTAACAAGGAATGTGTGGTGGTGCAGGGTAGCTTGCCTCATAAAAAAACATGTTTGAAGTGTTTCCACATTTTTATGTGATTGAGTATTTGAATACTTGTTCATTTCAACTATGTGACATACATACATACATATATATATATATATATATATATATATATATATATATATATATATATGGGTCTACTTCTTTTGACCTAACTTTCATTTGCCTGACACTCATTTGTCTGACCCCATTTGACTGAAATTTAATTTGCCTGACACTTCATTCACCTGACACTTCATTTGACCGACAAGTATTATTAGCAAGAAAATGGAATATGCCCTCTTCCCCACTGCAGTGCGACCCTGGAGTTAGAATATATAATTAGGGGTGGGGTAGGGGGCACAGCCCCCATAACGTGTGTGGCAAGCCCCCACTTCATTTCATATGATATTGCTAACGTTTGATGTAATATTGCTTAGTAACAGAAAAGTAAGTGGGGGGCTTTGCCCCCCACACCCCTGTTGTGGGGGGTCTGTGCCCCCACACCCCCCCTAACTATATATTCTAACTCCAGGGTCACACTGCAGTGGGGAAGGGGGCATATTCCATCTTCTTGCTAATAATACTTGTCGGTCAAATGAAGTGTCAGGCAAATGAAATTTCAGTCATTTGGTCTCAGGCAAATGAGTGTCAGGCAAATGAAAGTTAGGTCAAAAGAAGTAGACCCACATATATATATATATATATATATATATATATATATATATATATATATATATATATATATATATATATATATATATATATATATATATGGTTTACTGTCACATTTATGATGACTTAATTGAAAAACATAGTGAAAATAAAATCATCGCCTAGGCAAAATGATGAAAACAGTAATCTTGACACATTCATTTACAACATTGTTGACATTACACAATGTAACTTTCAGTCCAGTGATTTGCAACAAATGTTTTGCAGAGGAGCAATCCCCCCGGCCCACCCATGTGGAGGACTGCAATCCCACACCCCCTGCTACTTATATATGCAAACTTAGAAATCGCACTTCACCCCCCACACCCCCCATTGTGGGGGACTGTGCCCCCCACACACCCCCAACTATATATTTTAACTCCAGGGTCGCACTGCAGTGGGGAAGGGGGCATATCCCATTTTCTTGCCAATAATACTTATTGGTCAAATGTATTTTTATAACAAAAAATGAAATTGATGTTAATACCAGTGTGGGGGAAACATTGCATTTTATTACTACATACAGTTATAACATGGATCACATAGTGGGAATAATAAATAGAAATTGGAAGTTATTAAAATTGGATAGTAACGTATAGAGAAAATTGAACAACCCCCCAAAAATCATATATAGGAAAGGGAAGTCTTTTAAACAATTGCTTGAGTCAGCTGCAAACTCCAGTTGGGAGAATGTTAATTCACACAGGAGTAAAGGGAATTTTAGGTGTGGTAGATGTAGTGTTTGTAAATATATTCTTGTTACAGGTGATAAAATTATTATTGATGGAGATGCTATTGGTATACATGGCCATTTTGATTGTCATGTTAAAAATGTTGTTTATATGGCTAAATGTGAAGGTTGTCCAGCTTTTTATATAGGGAAAACCTGTAGGATGTTCAGGGATAGAGTTAGCGAACACATCCTGGATATTAGGCACATGAAAAATACTAATGCCCTAGTTAGGCACATAGAGCAACATCCAGAGCATAGATTTAGATCTTGTGTAATACAGCAAATAAAAAAGGATGGTCAGGGTGCAGTATTGGATGTGCATCTTGATATTTGTGAAATGAGATGGCAATTGGCATTAAATGCTACAGTATTTCCAGAAATTAATGATAGCATAAGCATATTTCCCCTATTAAAATTAAAACACATCTTGGGTTGAAAATGTTATTTATAAAAGATTTTAACTCATTCACTCCAGAGCAGCTCAGGAAAAGCTGCCTGCTGAATTCCACCATAGGAACAACAGAGCAGCCTGAGCTCATTTTCAGAAAATCCATTTGTAATACTATACAGAAAACAAATGCTCATAACTCTTTAACTATAAGAGCTACACTAAAAATGTAAACGCAAAAGTTGTTCAGCAGACACTGACCTTTCCAACAGTGTAAATGTTGATAGTGCATATCAAAGTCATAATGAAATATTTGGCAAGGAATGCTGATATTGTGCAAAGTTTTTAATTTTTTGGAAAAGCAAAGCACAATATCTTGGTCCATGTACCATGCAGACCCATACAATTTGAATTTAATTTGTTAGTATGAATGTCAGCTTTAAAATGATACTTTAACCATAACTGTGTGACACTCCTTTCATGAGATATTCACAGAAATATGATTAATATATTATTTCTCATAATTGATAAATAAACAAAGCATAATATCTCATCACCTGTAACAGACAGAGCCTACATATCAGTGTAGAAGTTGTGCATCTGAATGTCAGCTTCAAAATGATGCATCATTTGTGTGATTACCATGCTCCTAAAGATATGGGCATAATAATGAGAAGTATTGTAAATGTATAATTTTCATATTCGTACAAGACTAAACAAACTGTAATATCTGTACGTGTGTACAGTGCCTAGACACAGTTCTTTTACCATGTTGTAAGGAGTAACACTATCTTCAAAATGATGCATTACTTCACACAATGTGGTGTTCCCTTGCAAAGTTATTTACCAAAATATGAAAAAAATCATAATTTCCATAACCTAAGTTGGAAACAAACTTTGATATCTGCCTATGAGTACAACATACAGGTACCATTCTTTTACCATGTTAGAACTATAAATAATCTTTTCAAAATGAGGTATTACTTAGCACATTCAGATGTTCCCTTGCCAAGTTATTTACCAAAATATGAAAAAAATCATAATTTTCATAACCTAAGTCCAAAACAAACTTTGATATCTACACACGTGTCAAACATACATGCACAATTATTTTACCATGTTAGAACCAGCAATACTGTCTTCAAAATGAGATATTACTTGGCACATTCAGATGCTCCCTTGCAAAGTTATTTACCAAAATATTTAAAAAATAATAATTTCCATAACCATAAGTCTCAGACAAACTTTGATATCTGCACATGTGTCAAACATACTGGCACAATTATTTTACCATATTAGAACCAGCAATACTGTCTTCAAAATGAGATATTACTTGGCACATTCAGATTCTCCCTTGCAGAGTTATTTACCAAAATATGTAAAAAATCATAATTTCCATAACCTAAGTCAGAAACAAATTTTGATATCTGCCTATGAGTACAACATACAGGTACCATTCTTTTACCATGTTAGAACTGTAAATAATCTTTTCAAAATGAGGTATTACTTAGCACATTCAGATGCTCCCTTGCAAAGTTATTTACCAAAATATGAAAAAATCATAATTTCCATAACCATAAGTCTCAAACAAACTTTGATATCTGCACATGTGTCCAACATATAGGCACAATTCTTTTACCATGTTGGAACCAGCAATACTGTCTTCAAAATGAGGTATTACTTGGCACATTCAGATGCTCCCTTGTAAAGTTAATTTACCAAAATATGAAAAAAAATCATAATTTTCATAACCCATGTCCGAAACAAACTTTGATATCTGCATACGAGTACAACATACAGGCACCATTCTTTTCCCATGTTAGAACTATCAATACTGTTTTCAAAATGAGGTATTACTTAACACATTCAGATGCTCCCTTGCAAAGTTATTTACCAAAAATATGAAAAAAAATCATAATTTCCATAACCTAAGTCAGAAACAAACTTTGATATCTGCCTATGAGTACAACATACAGGTACCATTCTTTTACCATGTTAGAACTATAAATAAACTTTTCAAAATGAGGTGTTACTTAGTACATTCAGATGCTCCCTTGCAAAGTTATTTACCAAAATATGAAAAAAAAAATCATTTCCATAACCTAAGTCCGAAACAAACTTTGATATCTGCACAGGAGTACAACATAAAGGCACCATTCTTTTACCATGTTAGAACTATCAGTACTGTCTTAAAAATGAGGTATTACTTAGCACATTCAGATGCTCCCTTGCAAAGTTATATAACAAAATATGAAAAAAAAAATCATAATTTCCATAACCTAAGTCCGAAACAAACATAGATATCTGCACATGTGTACAACATACAGGCCCAATTCTTTTATATGTTGGAACTATCAATATTATACATATACACATACAATACATATTCGATTGTACATGCTAGCACTCTCCTGAAACAGTTCTTTCTCAGCATCTTCACCAGCTTCTTACCACAGTTATTTGCCAAACTCATAAAAATATATTTTACACAACACATTTCATAATAGAGTTGTACTTACCATACTGGTCCCTACTTGGCCATGGGTGTTTTCCATTCTTCTCACAAGCTGCATATTTCCAATTCTGCATAGCTCTCCTCACACCATTGTGGATGTCAGTCAATAACAAGGCAATGCCTTCCTCAGTTAGGTGAACGCCATCCATCTGAACAGGTGAACATCTTTTGTGGTGATGCTGTCAGGACAGATTGTAGATCCACCGACCACACAAAATGACAACGTGGCCACCACGACTGCAGGTGTTCAAAAATTGCTCTGATTTGAAACCGCAGCCTTCCCAGTGGTTGACTGATGACATCATTCCTTCCAATGTGCAGCAACAAGGATGTTGGGCTCAGGGTAGATGGAACACTTCTCTTCCAACAACTGCAGTACTCTGCTCCATCCAGTATACCTTCACACTGGATGTGGGGAAGCTCAAGTTGTACTGGTTTTCAGTTTTGGAGGCATGGCTGGCAGCCCAGTGAATGTAGGAATGGCCACATACCCACACTCTCACTTGTCGTTCTCCTGGTCGTGAAGCCATGTCAGTGTCAGAATGTGGACAGACCTGCACAGCAAAGAAAATGCAAACAGTTTACTACTGATGTTTGACAGATCTATTGAAAAAGTACATATATATGTATATCATAATGCATTACCTGGTTAGACCATCCAAATCTTCACTCCTATCCACAGGGGCATTATTCTTTTCATAAGGTATATAAGTGGTGATGACGCTGCGGAGGTACATACCTACCACCCATGAAAACACAAAATTACACACAACGACTGACAAGGGGGCACAGAAAGGGCACATGTAAAGATAAAAAACAGAGTAAGGACTGCAACTCCACTAATATGCGTAGGACAGGCACGGGACTTCAGGCCGTGGGCGTCTGAAGTGTCCCATACCTGTGCTGGCTACCCACTCAGACTGCTGGTAGCAGCAATGACTCCTGACTGCATGCAGTGCCAGCACTCTGCCTTACCTCTACCTTTTCCATGTACATGTGTCCTTTCGGCAATGGTCATAAGGACTCAAAGGGGGGAGCTAATGTAAAGGGTCTTACCCTGACCTACATACATTTACTACACCTGAAGGGAGGGAAACTAAGTGGAGAGCTCAACCAAGACAACATGGGAAAAGACTAATTCTGCCCCAGGCTTTGTCTTTTTGCATGTGTCCTTTTCCAGGGGGAAACACTGCATCACAGTGGCAGTCCTGAGGCCATTTCTACCTAGGACAGCAGCACAATGGGGCTGAACTGAAGAGCCAAGTTCCCAACTGCAATCCAGGTCGATCACAAGATCCATGGATGGCTGGGTATGCCCCCCGTGATGCACCCACCAACACAAGAGAAGTTGGCATAAATCTCTGAAGAGGAACCTTCCTGACCATACTGATATTCATGTGTATGTGTATATGTGCAAGTACATTATGTACATACATATATATCGATATACACACATATGCACAGATATATATATATATATATATATATATATATATATATATATATATATATATATATATAAAACATCAGAGGTTTTGGAGGATAGCTAGTTGATGAAGAATGGAGGGGCTGGCTTGCAATGACTACAAATAGAGAAAAAACACAATCTGGCTTGTGCATTCATCAAAGTGATAACGACTTCTACTAAAAGTGATAACTCACTGCTGTATTGTAACTGCACTTATTGCTAATGTGATAATGACCTTCCTTTCAGTACTGAAAAGTTATGCATGCTCAGACAAAGGTGATAATTGCTGCACATAACCTGTTGACTAGGCATTCATTATATTACCTTGTGCAGCTGTTGTGTAACACAGACTCATTATCAGTACGGAGAACACTTGGGTAATTCAGTAAAATAGTATAACACTTACATATTACTGAGCCCTTCCTCCCACCTAAATTCCACACATGACTGACAAAGCCAGGAAAAATGCACAAAAAATATGGTAGCTCCATGCTGGCAGTTGTCAACAAGTGATAACTTTTATCTCACTCATGCAACTACTAATCACAAATAGAATAATACAAGCAGAAGTGATTTCTTGTCTGCTTATTTTACATTATTTAATTAATCAGTGGTGTGTCTGATGTCTTATATGCTGTCATATTACACTATAATTACATTTATGTGCTGT
Source organism: Protopterus annectens (assembly GCF_019279795.1). Taxonomy (NCBI): domain Eukaryota; kingdom Metazoa; phylum Chordata; order Ceratodontiformes; family Protopteridae; genus Protopterus; species Protopterus annectens. The sequence goes on along the minus strand of NC_056727.1, from coordinate 379,026,417 downwards.
ATTCTAAGTAATGTAACCATATGTAATTTTCAGACTTAATTTCTATGTTTCCCCAGTAACCCCTCCAGTTGTTTGCATTGTGTATGCACAAGCACCAAAATGGCACAATAAACTATTTTGCCCAGCGGTCACTTCAGCAGTCAGACCATGTACTTCCCTGATACAGAATTAATTATTTCCCCAAGCAACATCCTCATTAGTATGTCCAGGTATACATGCATCTAAATAAAATGTTTCACCAAACAAGCCTTCAGTAACATTTCCTAGTATGTGCTACCACCAGCATGAACACTTCACCCAAGCAAACCCTTCAGTAGAATGTTGAGGAATGCACAATCACCAAACTTAAATGCTTACCCAAACAAAACGTGTGTAACATTTCCTAATATAGCCACCAAAATGAAGCATTCACCCAAGTGAGCCCTTCAACACATGGCCTTCCTGAGAACACTGGAAAATATGAAGGTCTCTCCAAACACCATTATATTGGGCGACTTCGACTACCCAAACATGGACTGGGAGCATTACTCTAGCTCCAACACCCTAGCCCAAAGGTTCCTAGAATTTATAAACTCAAATGTTATGAAACAATTTGTTACCACTCCCACAAGAGGGGAAAACATACTGGACCTGATCATCACCAACATGGGGACACTATGCTCCAGACCAGAAGTGTATCCCTCACTGGTAAGATCAGACCATAAACTAATATCACTGGATATTTACATCCCGACCCCACCCCCTGCCCAGAAAACCACAGTGAAAAACTTCTCTAAAGCAAATTTCACACACCTCAAAACCGAGGCGAAATCCTTCAAAGTCCCCGGGCCTGTGGAAAATACGGCCCAGACAGCAGAATCCTTTATAAACGCATTCTATGAACACCTTCAGGAATGCATGGATCATGCAATCCCAAATAAAACCAAGACCCAATCCTCCAAAGGCAGACGTCCTGTCTGGTGGGCCCCAGCCATAAACAAACTATACAATAGAAGGAGGAAGCTACTACATGATAGAGCAAAATCCCAAAAAGGGAAGGCATCTCTGATCAGTATTAGCAAAAAACTACGGGCACTTATAAAATCATCTAAGGCCAGCTTCGAGAGAAAAATTGCACAGGACACTAAGGATAATCACAAGGCTTTCTTTAGTTATGTTAGGAACCTGACACCTAAATTCCACACATGACTGACAAAGCCAGGAGAAATGCACACAAAATATGGTAGTTCCATGCTGTCAGTAGTCACCTAGTGATAACCTTTATCCCACTGAGGCAGTATAATCACAAATAGAATAATACAAGCAGAAGTGATGCAACCCAATGTAATTTGCAGACTGACTTTCTATATGTCCCCAGTAACCCCTCCAGTTATTTGCATTGTGTATGCACAAGCACCAAAATGGCACAATAAACTATTTTGCCCAGTGGTCACTTCAGCAGTCAGACCATCTATGCACAAGCACTTCCCTGATACACAATTAATTATTTTCCCAAGCAACATCTTCATTAGTATGTCCAGGTATACATGCATCTAAATAAAATGTTTCACCAAACAATCCTTCAGTAACATTTCCTAGTATGTACCACCAACCAATAAACCTGAGTAGCACTTTGTATAACTATTGAATAATCCAAAAAAGTGCCAGGGATCGTTGAAACACAGTTTGCAAAGTTTATTCCAAAAAAATGAATTAAGATGACACGAAAATTATATAGCAACCAACAGTATAAACGCTCTTAAAATCATTACACCATATGCGCGTTTTCGTCCTTGCATATAGGACTTCATCATATTTCCTAGTATGTACTACCACGAGCATGAACACTTCACCCAAGCAACCCCTTCAGTAGAATGTTGAGGAATGCACAATCACCAAACTTAAACGCTTACCCAAACGAAATGCGTGTAACATTTCCTAGTATGTACAACCACCAAAATGAAGCATTCACCCAAGTGAGCCCTTCAATATAATGTATGCACAGGCACCAGAATGAAAGATTTTCCCTAAACAACCATGCAGTAAAACTTCCTTCTATGTACAAGCTCCAACAGGAAAATCAACCAAAATATAATTTCTCTTGGATGGTTGAAAGGTTTGTGCAGTCATCAGTAAAATTATAAAAAATGGACGTAGGACATGTACTCTTCCTTTCTGCAAAATTTTAAGTCACCCCAATTCAGATCTCATTTATGACAGATTTGCTGTAATAATCACCACTGGTGCAAAAAGAACTCTTGGTGGGGTTGTTGCCCGTCACCTGACTGCACAAGATATTCCCATTCACAACAGCAACATGGATTTCTTACTCTGCTTAGACGTTTCTAAAAATTGCTGAACACCAAGACATGTTACCTAGTCTAGATATTGTGTCTTCTGATAGAAGACATACTTTACCAGTGATTCAGTACAACACAGCCAGCTCCCTGGATGACAAAATGGCCAGATGGATTAGCCAACCATGCAACATCTTTTCTGTGACACAAAAATGTTGGTGTATGCACAAGCACCAACATGAAGCATTTCCCTGAACTACCCTTCAGCAATAGCTCTTAGTGTCTGCAATCACCAACATAAAGTAGTCACACAAACGACCCCATGCTTCATAAGCAATACAATGCATCTATGAGAAACACCATCTTGGTTACCTGTCTAAAAAGACAATAAAAAATAAATAAATAAATAAATAAATAAATAAATAAAAGCATACAAAAAATTTGCCAGGCCAAATAAACGAGGCAAAGAAATCTCAACATTCTGCAAAAATATGTATTGCTGAGATGCCTCCAGCTCTCACGCACAGCAAATGCTTCTCATAAAGCAAGAAGGATTTGATGTCAATATCGCATCCAACTGACAACATCCGCTGGATAATGAAGAAAAGCAAGAGTGCAAGAAAATATAATAAATATATATATAAAACATTGGACTGTGTCACCTAAAAAGAGCTGTGGGTAGTCTCTTAGAAGCCAGGTCACAATATATGCCTTCAATCTGTACCCCAAATAATTTATATTTATATGCTGAACATATCATCAGAAGTAATAGGTTGGATGAATTGGAAGTTGGACTGAAAATATCAACAAAACCAGATATGCTATGCAGATACTCTCCAACGAGGACAGGAATAGCTGGTCAAGAGAAAATCAACACTCACGCCACACCACATGGAACACATAGCCCTCCAGAACATACACCGGCACTGCTGTGTAAATTCCACCATAAAGATAGACAACGTATACAAAACACAGTACATGCTGATAAATTTCTTATAAACAGTTATGTCAAAAAGGATCATTATACATTATTATGTTCTGTAACAATTTGTGATCCTTTTTTAAATGTGTCTCTTGTGCCACCATGCTGTTCTTGCATTACATTATTCCTTCATCTCCATAAAAAAATTGAATTTTTTGTGTGTCTGTGTGGAATGAATGATAACACTGAGTACAAGCAAACAAATGCAAGCGTGATGTTTCACCAACAGTCTCAAATAAAGAAAACATGCAAGCTATACTTTACTATATTGCTATTTGAAAGTGCAAGAGTTACTATGTCCTACTCAACACAGTAACTTCAGAGTTCAAAATCACAGGAAATATTTAAAACAACATTGCAGGACAGTCTCAAATAAAGAAAACATGTAAGCTATACTTTACTATATTCCTATTTGAAAGTACAAGAGTTACTATGTCCCAAAAATTTACTTACAACAAGGCAAGTCCAGAAGGTGGTGATAAGTGGATGTAGTCAGATCAAAACACAAATACAAAACACAACAGTGTATAGCACTAGAGTCAAATGCTGAACCTAAAGCCATTTAATGAAGATCGCCTATTCTTTTCCACTATCAGACATGTGATTATACTACCATAGTATTTTCACGCAAAGTATTGCACTTGTTGTCAGTAACTTGGCCATGGTATCATAGTCTGGTAGACAACTGATTAAAATTCTGCTGGACAGCTCCATGAGCCTATGTTGTGACTGAAAGTGTCAGCAGACCAGTCCATTTACCAGTAATCAAAGATGCTGTCTACCATATCCCCAAAGAAGGCAGCATGTATGTTACAGATGCTACTGCTACATTATCCACAAGCACACTGCCTATAAGAATACTATGAAATAATCTTGTCCTCTCTGGCTGACAGTAACAGACTCTAGTCCATCAGACTAAGTACAAGCATATGAATACTACAACTTGAATCTAGCCACTATCAGAACACCTTGATTCAACATCTGCTATATGAAACCACTCATCTGCGCAAATAAAATGGGGAGTTTTTATAACCACTATTACAAAAATATTTGCATTCTACACCCACTAATTTAGCACATCCCTAACAAAACAAGATATAAAGGAGCAAGAAGCACTTCAATACCTAGCGCTTAGGTGGGAAAAAACACAGCAGCTTCTCAGACACTAAATCTAAAATCAGTTTCTTAAACGTGGCAGAGGAACAAGATCAACTATGTGTCTAACAATTCACCACAAAAATAAGACTACTTTAACCTTGGTTTTTGCTTCCGTTAATAGCACACAAACTGGTAAAGTGAACATAATACATGCTGTACACGGAAGTTCACGCATTTTATTTAACCTCCTAAGCCAAACTATACATCCCTTACGTGCAGAACAATACAATGTGTACAACTTCTGATCTAAAAAATGACATGCAATTAACCTTCCGAAAGCATTAATTGGGTCATGATGACATATTTCAAGATGTCAACAGTTTCAAACACTAACAAATCAACTTCGGATTTGTGGTAGCATGCACTTACTTTTTTTAAATCAGACAAAAATTAAGATCGACAGAAAACTACAGTAGCAATTCCATTACACTAAAATGCACCCTTCTGTAAAATCAAAAATTTTTTTGCTTATTTCAAACTACACCACCATTAAAAGCACTCACTACCTATAAGCAACATTTTGCTGAAGATTAAGCTGGCCTACTACCGCCATGCAGTCAAAAGGAGTTTCACTTACAAAAGGCACCCATCTGAACACCAAGTGCTCAAGAATCAGCAAATCAGCATTACTGGCCTGAAAATAACTCAATTTAGCATTGTTTCCTTTTTGCAGTACACATCTCCACAACATATTAACCCCGACTGCATTACAGCCAGTACATTTGTTCTATGTTTCAACCAATTTGATCAGAAGGCCAGGACTATATTGATTCCTGTATTCTGTGAGAAAACATGGGCAGATTCATAGCGTAGCTCATGCAGAATGACACACGGGAAATATTTATGTTGGGTATCAGACAACGTGGTCTTGTAGATGGGAAATTTAGATTTCTGAAACCTTTGCAAGTACTGCATTCACCATGCTTTTACACTAAACAATTGCCGGTCAGAAAAGCTAAACCACACAGGTACGAACTCCAAGATCGCACAAAGTCAGAGAAGAGGGACAACACTAATCTGCAATGCTTATGAGGAGAAAAATGCTAATCTCACCTGTTGTCTATTCCCTGATTTGAAATGACACCAGCAATTTCACAAGCGACAAACAATAAAGCAAACTTTCCCTCATTTAGTTTTACATAACCTACTCTCCACTCACACACACACCTAACAATCATGTGCCCTTTGCTTGCTGCCTCACTATTTACAACTACTCATATTTTTACTTACAGATGCTCTTGTCTTGTGACTGCCCCTCAGCAAATCAAACTTCTTGACAGACAGCATAAGGGTCAAAGTATACAGTAATTTTAAAGTGAAATCATACAAAACCAGAACGAGTATAACATTCAGTACAGGCAAAATTCAAAGAGTACAACCTGTGATTGTTTACACTAGGCATTTTTTCAACACTGAATGCATTGTGGAGGGCGGCGTAATAATTAGTGGTTCCTTTTCTTTTTTGGACACATCTCAACCACTAAGCAAGAAAGCTCGTTCATTGCAACTTTTCAACCCGCACAATTTGGCTGCTGATTGAAATAAGCTATCTTACCGTAATGAGGACTTGTCCGCTGAAGTCAGGGTTTTGCCAAGAATACACTGGGATCTCCGTTGCAGCTTTTTGATGGTACCCGAATGGCACAATAAAGAGGGATACAGTAGATAATTCCACAGAATCCAGGAAAAAGGAAGGAAATATCTACTGTAGGACACTGTTTATTTGGACAGAACAGAGCGGGCGGGGGGGTGGGGTGTTACACAAGAGGTAACTCTCACTGGCTGCAACAGTTGCTGGATGAATAGCATACTAAATCGGCTTGCTGTTGACAAGCAATTACAGGCTGTGTTGCAAGCCGATTTTCTAGTAAAAGTCAAATATGAAGACCATAAAACTCCATGCTGAAACTTAAGTTGACAAGGCAGCTGATAAAGTTCAGTTACTTTTTCAACTTAATTTTCAACAGTGTAGCTGTAATATGCCTGCAAAGTTACTTATGCTGAGAGAAGGCACTCGGATGTAACAGGATGTAATTACTACCATCTCACGGCGTGCTCGGTGCTAAGCACAGAGGCGCCATGAGACGGTAGTCGGGGTTAATGAGTTAAGAAAGTTTTTTATTTCTTATTGTTATGGAATGGTGTTTTCCAGGAAGAATTTTTTAAATTTCTTAACAAAATTCGTGAAAGTTAATTTTATATTTTTTATATGATTAACTATTATTGTTGTTTTTTAGACATTATGATATTATTTTGTTATGTAATTTAAGAACATTGGGTGTCATAAACAGTGTTTAGTTGATTGCATATGAAAATGTTTATTTTACATTTATATTTTGTGTATTTAACACATTTTGATATGTAACACAATATTGTGTAGATGGATTGAGAGTATAGTTTTTTTTACTTCGAAGGGTTAATGAAGTTAGATTTAGGATATGCTTGTTAGATTGAGCTTTGTCTGATAGGGTAATTGAAGGGGTGGGATGTATTTGTTGTAGTGTATGAGTGTATATATAACAATGGAGTGGTTAAATGTGTTCATATTCTGAAGAAGTCTGTATAATAAAGACGAAACCTAGGTCAAATTCGTGTATCTGGTCTGTATATTTGACTCTACCGTCTCTGGTCAACATGGTCTTTCCTGGTGTTTTCTGTCAAATTGCTAGTAGTCTGGATTGGTGTCTTCCTTGTGGTGTGAGAGAAAGATGGAGAACCTGGGCGGTGATTCTGAAACCAAGAGGCTGTTGGAGTGCATTAATCAACAGTTATGTGAGCATGCCAATCAGATAAAGCAACTCATGGAGTCACGGCATTCTGGTAATGAAAACAGTGGAAGTTTTAATTTGGGAAGTTTAGGCATCCCATTAACTCAACCCACCCTTGATGTAGAGACTGCTCCTCAAATGAATTCTGGTAGTGCTAATGTTAGCCAGCAGACTGAGAATGCTAATGCTCATATTGGTGTAGATTGTCCAACTTTTAACAAATTTCGATGGAAGACCAACAATTTTGATTTTCAGCAGATCAGTTCCAGTAAAAATATGGTCAAAAAAGCCAATCAAACCTTGGTTAGTCGGCTAAAAGATTTTGACAAGAAACTGTTTAACATGAAGAAGTTACAGATCGAAAACAAGTTACCTGCAAAGGAACATTGATTTGGGGTTAGTGCCACGAGGGTTGTGACTGTGGAGATACCCCAATGGCATTAGCAATAATGCCGAAATGATAGATGAGGTGCATAAGCTGTTTGATCGGACTGGGACTGAGCTCATGAGAATTATGATCAAACACAATGATTCTCTTATTGCTCGGTTTATACAGGAGTTGGAAGAAGAAAATGAGGGTATATTAACCGATTTAAACTTTGAGCATTATCAAATGAACTATAATAATATATTGGCATCTATTGACAACAGTTGTGCCAATATTTATCAAAGAAAGCTTAGCAAAATTAACAGAGACTCTAATGAATATCAAAACCAAAAGGTGTATCCGTTGTCGGTGGGTAACCATAGACATACAACGGCAGCAACCAATGATGAACCGGAGGCGGGACAGGAAATGGAGAGGCAGCAGGAAGTGTATAATAAGGGAAATGAGCAGAGTGGATTCCCTTTAGATGCAGGCCCCAGGAGGTCGGAGAGGCTGAGAAACCACCAGCAGGGGAGTCAGCAGCCACCGATGAAAGAGAATCACCAATTTTACAGACAGGGAGCGAGACCGAAGAGACGGAATTATGTGCAGCACTTTTACGAACCCCAACAGGGCGAGTGGCGGTAGACTGTTTAAGCGACCCGCTACTGGAAGTAAGTGTTTATTTGGAGCACCAGTGTTATAACTCCGAAACAAGTATTTTTAATAACATTTTTGAACATGTTAATGAAAGTACTGAATTAAGGGTTGACGAAAGACCGACGATACCACTGGGTTTAGGGTGTATGGACTTTATGAACATTAGTAAAAGTGAAGTTAATATAAGTGAAAGTGAGTCAATAGCTTTTAAGCCAGTTTGTGATGTTGAAATGTATGACATGTTAGATGTTATTGATTTAACCCGGGGGAAAGTAGACACTGTTTATTTAGTTAATCCATCCATTATTTTAAATGGCCAAGGTGATTATAAAGTATATAACTATTCCAGTAAAACAATAGGGGAGGAGCATGCTGAATTGTTATCAAAAGGTTTTTCTTTTATACCTTTGAAAAGAGGGAATGTTGCTGAGACCCTGATAGATTTAAAAATGCTTACCAGAAAAATGAATATCAAGATGTTTTTTGACAATTATTGTCAGCAAGAAAATACTGGCCTAAGAAAGCCAAGTAAGTTTATTCCGCCATCAAATGGAACTGTGGGTTTATATGAAAAAGTTTGTGAGCTGGAAATCAGAGAACACATGAGGGCAAGTAGAACCTTTGGTAATAGAAGGGCCTTTGATCACATTAATAATCTGAATAGAGAAGAGGAAATACTATTAAGGGATATGGTTAATGACAAAACTGTCAGATTTATGAAGCCGGACAAAGGGAATGGCATGGCTATAATGGATAAAAATTATTATATAGATTACATGTTAGCCATGTTAGCTACTGACACCTATGAGGAAAGTAGTATTAACCAGGTACATATTGCATACCAAAAAGTAGATATATTAATTGATGATTTATTAATGCAAGGACAGATTGATGAAACCGAGCATTATTTCCTGGCAAATAAATTTCCTAATGTCAGTAGCATTTTTGGTATACCAAAATTGCACAAAGATTTGGACAACATTCAATTTAGGCCAATTGTTAATGGGAAGAGGGGAAAAACATTTTTATCAGTAAATTCTTGGATTATCACCTGCAAGGAGGTTTGAAAGTGTTTAGATACATAACTAAGGACTCCTGGGATTTTTTGAATAAATTAAAGGTAGTTCAAATTAGTGACCACAAAGTGTTATTAACGATTGATGTGTGTAATTTATTTTCGGTCATTCCAAATGAAATAGGGTTGCAATGGTTAGAGCAACAATTATATAAAACTGGTGTATATGAACAGGACTGTATAAATACTTTTGTTACCTTAATGGGGGTTGTATTGAAGAACAACTATATTTATTTTGAGGGCCAGTATTACAAACAAAAAACTGGAGTAGCAATAGGAGCTGCGTGTGCTCCTATTTATGTGAATTACATTATGGCCTACTGGGAGCAAGAGTATGTTTTCATCAGTGAATATATGAAGTATATACAACAATACACCAGTTTTTTGGATGACATATTTGTGGTATGGGATGGGCCAATTGAGGTCATGAAGGCCTTTATAGATTATATTAATTGTACAGTACAATTCTTTAGGTTCACCTATGAATATAGTAGTGAGGAAATGTCATATTTAGATGTAAAATTGAAGGTTAATCATGTGGAAAAATGTTTGATTTCTGGTATATACAGAAACCCTACCTTTTCCAATTCTTACTTGAGCTACCAGAGCTGGCACCCTAACCATCAGAAAAAAGCGATAGTAAAAGGACAAATGGTTAGGGCATGCAGAATGGTAAGCGAAATTCAAGATTTTCTAAAAGAAATGGAATTCATTAAAGGTATGTTCATTAATCGTGGATATCCTGTTGAATTGTGTGATTCCATTATGGAGGAAGTGAAATGTAAGAGGTTTAGTGGTGTTTATAAGGCAATTTTAACCCATGATTACCACGATGGGGGGGGGGGCACAAGTATATACGGTTATTGGAGAAGTAAAAATAACAAAAAATGAAATTGATGTTAACACCAGTGTGGGGGAAACATTGTATTTTATTACTACATACAGTTATGACGTGGATCACATAGTGGGAATAATAAATAGAAATTGGACGTTATTAAAATTGCATAGTAATGTATGGAGAAAATTGAACAACCCCCCAAAAATCATATATAGGAAAGGGAAGTCTTTTAAACAATTGCTTGAGTCAGCTGCAAACTCTAGTTGGGAGAATGTTAATTCACACAGGAGTAAAGGGAATTTTAGGTGTGGTAGATGTAGTGTTTGTAAATATATTATTGTTACAGGTGATAAAATTATTATTGAGGGAGATGCTATTGGTATACATGGCCATTTTGATTGCCATGTTAAAAATGTTGTTTATATGGCTAAATTTGAAGGTTGTCCGGCTTTTTATATAGGGAAAACCTGTAGGATGTTCAGGGATAGAGTTAGCGAACACATCCTGGATATTAGGCACATGAAAAATACTAATGCCCTAGTTAGGCACATAGAGCAACATCCAGAGCATAGATTTAGATTTTGTGTAATACAGCAAATAAAAAAGGATGGTCAGGGTGCAGTATTGGATGTGCATCTTGATATTTGTGAAATGAGATGGCAATTGGCATTAAATGCTACAGTATTTCCAGGAATTAATGATAGCATAAGCATATTTCCCCTATTAAAATTAAAACACATCTTGGGTTGAAAATGTTATTTATAAAAGATTTTAAGAATTAAGAAAGTTTTTTATTTCTTATTGTTATGGAATGGTGTTTTCCAGGAAGAATTTTTTAAATTTCTTAACAAATTTTGTGAAAGTTAATTTTATATTTTTATATGATTAACTATTATTGTTGTTTTTTAGACATTATGATATTATTTTGTTATGTAATTTAAGAACATTGGGTGTCATAAACAGTGTTTAGTTGATTGTATATGAAAATGTTTATTTTACATTTATATTTTGTGTATTTAATACATTTTGATATGTTACACAATATTGTGTAGATGGATTGAGAGTATAGTTTTTTTTACTTTGAAGGGTTAATGAAGTTAGATTTAGGATATGCTTGTTAGATTGAGCTTTGTCTGATAGGGTAATTGAAGGGGTGGGATGTATTTGTTGTAGTGTATGAGTGTATATATAACAATGGAGTGGTTAAATGTGTTCATATTCTGAAGAAGTCTGTATAATAAAGATGAAACCTAGGTCAAATTTGTGTATCTGGACTGTATATTTGACTCTACCATCTCTGGTCAACAGTGTCCTTCCTGGTGTTTTCTGTCAACTTGTTAGTAGTTTGGATTGGTGTCTTCCTTGTAATAATAGAACTTTGTCAGCCAGAGATCCTTGTTGTCAGTGTCAAAATAAGAGAATTAAGTGCCAAAAAATATGGTGCCCACTGCTTACTTATTTATCCTTTGTAAAATGGCTTAGTCCTACTAGGCTAGTAATTTCTTTTCATGGGAAACTTGAGGTTATATGTTTTACTATAAGGGAAATGTGGACAAAGCATCACAGAACTTCCCCTACTCATCATTGTTGTGAGTGGGAACCATTTTGGAGGATAACTTCCTGTTTCCATTCCAGGCACAGAAGCGGACCAGAGAAACAGGTAGGCAGATGGAGAGAGGAGATGATGGAGCAGTGAAAAAAGTGAAGAAGGCAGATACTGAGACTGGTGAATGTGTGCAGGATACTGAGAAAGTGTTTCAAATAAACCTGTTTGAGGGAGATGAGTCAGGAAATGAAGGCTATATAGTTACAACCCTACAGTCAGGAGGGTTGTGAAATGATTCACTTAAAGAAATGGGGGTGCAGAGTGAGCCAAAATATGAAGTAGATGTTTACTGGGGAGACATTATGCAGAAAATACAAAAGCAGGATACAGAAAAACCTGAAGAATAGTGGTGAGATGGAAAAGAAAACACATGCAGAGAAAGTAAAACAAGGAAAAAGTGGAGTAGCAGAAAAGAAGGTAGAAAAAATGAAAAAGGGAAGTGCATTGCAAGGATTCAAAGTAGAGAAGATAAAGAAATGGAGAGGTATGAAGTATGGGACAATATAATAGTTTCTTTGGGTTTCAAAGCACATGAGGTAAGTAAGAACATTTATTCTTATTAACAAAGAGATATTTTGTGACACTTAATTTGAGAGTGTTTTTTTCAATGGAAAATTTTCTTGGAGAATATGAAAAAAGAAAGACTATAACCCATGGAATCTTTGTGATATAAAACATTTAACAGGGAAATAAAAAAGGAAGATTTATGCACAGTTTTGAACAGAAGTAGAAAGAGACACTTTGAAAGCACACTTGAAAGCTTTATGTAAAGAAGTACAGGACATTGCAAACGTTTATGACAAAGCAAGTTTATGGACTGGTGGCTGGGATTGTGATATTGTGTTAAAAATAGAAAGAGAAAACATTTTGTGGAAAAAAAAGACATTTGATAAGTAATTGTGACAAAAAAAAAGTGTTATATTTGTGGGGAAATGGGACATGATACAAAAATGTGAATTGAAATGTTATAAATATTACAAGATTAGACATTTATGGATGCACTGAACAATTGAAAATAGCAATAAGGAAAAGGAAAGAGAGGAAAATGAACACAAAGAAGAAATTTTAGAAGTAGTAGAAGTAGAAGAAAAATTTGATGAGAAAAAAATAAGGAGAACATAGAAGAAGGTTCTGAAATAACTGATGAAGAAGACATAAAATGGGGGTAGTAAAAGGTAAAAACAGAATTCTATTGGTAAAAGGGTAAAAGAAAAATAAAATTTAAAGGGATAAGTACAAAAGAAAAAAGAAAGGAAATGGATAAAAAGGAATATATACAGTAAATATTGGTGCTTGGTATAATGCTTAAGGTGTTTGACTCCCATATACAAGATAAAGTGTTTGATTCTCTCCTTTGGGAAGGAAACTGGTTATGCTTAGAATGGCCTATTAAGAAAGTTAGGCTAGCAGTTAGTTATGAATTTATGAAACCATGAACATAAGGAAAAGAGTAAATGAAAATTTTACAGTGCTTTCTTTAAATGTGAATATTAATAAGACACTAGTTAGAAGAATTGGAATTTTGGAGTGGGTAATACATGTGATGTAAATGTAATTATGTTACAAGACACAAGATTTTTAACAAATTAAGAAAGATTACAAACAGAAAAAACTATGGGGAGGAAAGATAATCTGGAATTTGGGAAATGAGAGAGATATTCTGGAATAGCTGTGTTCCGTAAAAATACAGTAAAGATATCAGATGTAACTTTAACAAAAATGGGAAGACTAATCATTGTAGATTTAAAATGGAAAGAACACACACATATATATAACATTATATGGTTATATTAACTGTAATGAATGGGAAAGCTTATTTCATCAGAATTTAGACTATGCAGTTATAAATATGAATATTATAATAACCTAAGACTTTAATTGTGATTTAAGAGGCAAGTGTAAAAAGAAATGAAATGGTATAAGAAAAATAGTAGATGTTACAAGATGTGGTAAGTTAAAACTTTGGGACAAAAATAATTCATGAACTTACAAAAGGGATATGTAAAGAACTGAAATAGATTATTTTATAGTATCAGAAGGTTTAGTTACAGCAGAAGGGTAGGTAGTTGAAACAGGATTTTCTTGCAGAATGGTTAGAGATTAAAGAAAACAAGGAGTACATAAAATAGGCAAAGGAATACATAGGATAAATGAGAAAGTGTGAATCTGAGAAGGAAAGAGTTTAGTAATACAGTTATAGAAAGGTCATATTACTATGAGAACATTTTTTAAAAGTTGATCTGAAGGATGGATGATATTTAAGGAATGTCTTATTTGTTTTCTATAATATTCAAGACAAGGAAAAGAAAACATAAAAAAGTGTTTTTGCAGTGGCAGTATGATGTGAGAAAAGTAGAGAAAGAAAAATATAAAAGAACATATAATGACATATTGGAAGATTTAAAACATAATGATAGAAAGTACAGTGACAAAGATAAAGAATTATATGAAAGAAATCAAGAAAAAAATCCAATAATTTTTATATAAGAAAATATATTTTTTTACAAATAAAAAGAGAAGTATCAAGTTACTTAAGCACATTAGTAAAGGAAGATGGTAGCGTAATGAGAGAAATAAAAAATGTGAAAGGAGAAATAGAAAGAACTCAAGGAAAGACTATGAATAGTATAGTGCAATATGTACAAGAAATGTTTAAAAAAAGAAGGTCGTAAAATAACAAGGAAAGTAAAAAAAGTAAAAACGTTAACAGAAAAAGAGAATAAAGAGTTGGAAAAGGAGATTTCTTTAAATGAGGTAAATAAAGCATTAGGACAAGTAAATATTGATTTGTCTGCTGGCCCAGATGAAATATGGTAAGAAATGTATAAAAACTTAAGGGATTGGCAAAATTGACAGTATACCACTGAACTGTCTCTGATTTCACAGAAGGTCCCTAATGTTTCCACAGATTTTTGCCCTGTCCCTTATAAAATGTTTAATTTAGTGATACATCACTGAGGACTCCAGTCAGGCATTAATGACAGTCATTAGTGTGTCATACCTGTTGTTGTTCAAAAATGCATGTTGATGCAGAACCTTTTGTTCAAGTTACATTTTAATTGAATTAGAGTAATATTTAAACAAAATGTCCCTCATTTTGGACTTTTGTCCCCACATTATTTTTTACTTCATCCAGAATGCTAGAGCAAAGAAATTGTGAGTTTTGTGTGATAGTACAATTGCACTTTGGCATTGATTCAGAGACATCATCATCTTCCTTCGGCTGTTCCCATTAGGGGTCGCCACAGCGGATCATCTGTTTCCATTTCCTCCTGTCCTCTGCACCATGCTTTTTCAAACCAACCGCCTGCATGTCCTCTCTCACCACATCCATAAACCTCTTCTTAGGCCTTCCTCTTTTCCTCTTACCTGGCAGCTCCATCCTTAGCATCCTTTTCCCAATATACCCAGCATCCCTCCTCAGCACATGTCCAAACCAACGCAATGTCGCCTCTCTTGCTTTGTCTCCAAACTGTCCAACCTGAGCTGACCCTCTAATATACTGATTCCTAATCCTGTCCATCCTAGTCACACCCAGTGCAAATCTTAACATCTTTAACTCTGCCACATCCAGTTCTGACTCCTGCCTTTTCGACAATGCTACCGTCTCCAACCCATATAACATAGCTGGCCTCACTACCCTCTTGTAGACCTTCCCTTTCACTCTTATTGGTACCCGTCTGTCACAAATCACTCCTGACACTCTTCTCCACCCATTCCACCCTACCTGTACTCTCTTCTTCACCTCTCTTCCATACTCACCATTACTCTGAACTGTTGATCCCAAGTACTTAAACTCATCCACCTTTACCAACTCTACTCCCTGCATCCTCACCATTCCTCTACTCTCATTTACACACATATATTCTGTTTTAGCCCTGCTGACCTTCATTCCTCTCCTCTCTAAAGCATATCTCCACATCTCCAGGGTCTCCTCAATCTGGTCCCTACTCTCACTACATATCACAATGTTATCTGGAAACATCATAGTCCATGGGGCCTCCTGTCTAATCTCATCTGTCAACCTGTCCAACACCAGTGCAAATAAGAAAGGGCTTAGAGCTGATCCTTGATGTAAACCCACCTCCACCTTAAATGTATCTGTCACTGCCACCACAGTCCTCACCAATGTCACACTACCCTTGTACATATCCTGTACCACTCTTACATACTTCTCTGCCACTCCCGACTTCCTCATACAATACCACAACTCCTCTCTAGGCACCCTGTCACATGCTTTCTCTAAGTCCACAAAGACACAATGCAACTCCTTCTGACCTTCTCTTTATTTCTCCAGCAACACTCTCAGATCAAATATTGCATCTGTAGTGCTCTTTCCTGGCATGAAACCATACTGCTGATCACTAATCATCACCTCCCTTCTTAACCTAGCTTCCACTAATCTTTCCCATAACTTCAAGCTGTGACTGATCAGTTTTATCCCTCTGTAGTTACTGCAGCTCTGCACATCACCCTTATTCTTAAAGATAGGTACCAAAACACTTTTTCTCCACTCCTCAGGCATCCTCTGACTTTCCAAAATTTCATTAAACAATCTGGTTAAAAATTCCACTGCCATTTCTCCTAAGCACCTCCATGCTTCCACTGGTATGTCATCTGGGCCAACAGACTTTCCATTCTTCATCCTCTTCATGGCTGTCCTTACTTCCTCCTTGCTAATCTGCTTCACTTCCTGATTCACTATCCCCACATCATCCAACCTTCTCTCTCTCTCATTCTCTTCATTCATCAGCCCTTCAAAGTACTCTTTCCATCTACTCAACACACTCTCCTCACTTGTGAGTACATTTCCCTCACTGTCCTTTATCACCCTTACCTGCTGCACATCTTTCCCAGCTCTGTCTCTCTGTCTAGCCAATCAGTACAGGTCCTTTTCTCCCTCTTTAGTGTCCAATCTCTCATGCAACTCTCTATATGCCTTATCCTTAGCCTTTGCCACCTCTCTCTTTGCCATGCACCTCATCTCCTTATATTCATGTCTACTTTCTTCATCTCTTTGACAATCCCACTTCTTCTTCACCAGCCTCTTCCTCTGTATATTGATTCAGAGACAATCATGAAAAATTCCCTGATTAGAATAACAGCTTTACTGTGATGCACATTTTAGCATTATACAAAGTGAGGTCACTATATTGCTAAATCTGAGTTAAGATAAGCAAGTTAGGAATACGGATTTTAGTGAAGAAGATATTGAACTTTTTATAAAGACATGCTGAATGAAGATTCTTTATAATGTTATTCTGTATTGTACTGAAGACTCATGGAGATGTCAGCAAAATGGACAAGAATAACCAGTAGATGTAGATGAGGCAGCATATAATAACAGCATGTCAGCTACATGTCCAGCTGTGGGAGGAAATGTGATGTCAGGAATCGCAGCACAAATACATGATAATACAGCAGTGTCCTGCCTCTCTTCTGTTTGCTGATGATAGTTAGATGTTCATCTGGTTTATGAAACTGTCTTTGAACATAGCACAAGGAAATAACAACATGCCTAGTTGGTTGGGAGAGACTGTGTTAGAGTACACAGCACAATGGCATATAACTTCCATGTCCAACTTTCCAGGGACATATTATGTTCTATGTAAAGTGAGAGGAGGTCATGTAAACTGAGAGGAGGTCTTGTTGAAGAGGACACACTTACTTCTGAACACAGGTGAATGCAGGGCTATGCATAAGAGGTCAGTGGGAAGGACAAGATGTGCACAGCAATGCAGTCTATCAACACAGGAATGCAGCACTATGGCCAATGACTGCATGGACATCACTGCTATCAGTTCAGGAGGGGAAAATGATACATCTAACTAGTCAATATATAGACTTTCTGTCCCTTTAAATCTCAGAATTTACCTGATTTGTGGAACAGCAAAGAGCAGAAAGTCTATAAATATTAAATGGTAGTATCTTGTGTCATAGAATAAAAGAACATATATAGTCATTAATAGTAGTGTGTGGTATTTTTTTAAATCCTAGCAAGAAACTAGATATGAACAGTTTATGACTTTTGCATGACTAATATTGATAGAGTACCTTGGTATGGCTGGTAGGCAAATTTGTGTCTGTGTGAAACAGGAATAAAATGCATTACTTTGGCCCTTACAATATTTTATATGTATTTTATTACAGTCAGACTTCTGCTACATACATTCAGAGTACAGTAGCTCTGCTGGGTACAGGAAGTGCTTTAATGAAAATGGTTAATCCGGTCTTTTGCTCATTATTTGTGCTTTGCTAGCCTAATATATTTTTCTAAATCATGCTGGAATACCTTACTATGGCTACTTTTTGTGTGAAACAAAAGTTGAAATAATTTACTGTGGCTATTGTGTGTGTGTGTGTGTGTGTGTGTGTGTGTGTGTGTGTGTGTGTGTGTGTGTGTGTGTGTGTGTGTGTGTGTGTGTGTGTGTGTTTATGTATGTAGAACCTGGGACACATACAATATTGATGGGAACATTTCTGGATAGTTGTAAAAAATTAACAGTTAACAAATAATTTTTTTTAAAATAAGGAACAAATTGCATCAGAGAACATCCAGAGCCTCAGAGGTTATGGGGATCTCATGGCCTCCACATCACAGGCTGTAAAAGTAGATTTCACTTGGGTTTAATAGAGGCTTCTGCACTGGATCCCAGCTTATTCTAAAACTGGCCTTGCTCTGAGTTGTGTACATAAGGTCATTGCAGCTTGTGTGGTGACTTTGTGCAATGTGCTCATTATCTTCCTGCTTTCCTCACAATCAAACCTCAGAGGTGTTTACAGGTCACTATAGCTTTTGTTGCAGCTAGGAACAGTATGGTCACCCTTTAATTTCCATCAGAGTTAAACCTAATATATGTACACAGAAGGTCATTATAGATGTTGTGGTGGCTGGGGATAGTGTGGTCATTATATCTTTATCTTTCCTCACAATCAAACCTAAGCAGTGTGCACAGAAGTTTAGTTTAGCTTGTCTAGATGCAGTGTATGGCTGAGTATCATCATAGTGGAATATATTACTTTGACCATGACTTTTTCACTTTACACACAATCAAATATCTGGTGTATATGCAGATGAGTATCTTTAGGCAGTAGGTGTAAGGGGGATTATATGTGCATATGTCTGATAGCAACAAATACAATATACTGCTGTGTCCTATTTGTACTTTACATAAATCTCAATATGACACCAGAGGAGTACACTGAAGAGGTCTGTGTTTTGGGGGTATGAGAGAGAAGACATGCTATATATGACAGCAGTAACTTAAAATACTGTGGCTATTTGTTCCTTCAGTTCCCTCCCTATATGATACCAAGAGGATTGACAGAAGGTGAATATCTTTTTTTTTGGGGGGGGGGTGGATAATGCACTATTCCTAGATACAGTTTGTGTATCCTTACAAACATTCATCTTCTTATTTGCCTTGGAAGCTTTATTTTGTCAACATTGATCATTAAACTGTGGACGCAACTTATGTTTTTTTTTTGGAAAGATAAAAAATAAGACAGAATTTATTTGCTTAGTTGTGATTTTTATTCAGCCATTATTGGATCAAAGGATTGGGAAAAAGTTCTAAAAAGGCGCCTCAGAACAATTAGAACATCACGGCTTCTAAAAGTCCAATATACCTCAGACCCTTGACTTAAATAAATTATTTCATCCACAGTTATGACACTAGTCTTTGCCAATTAGGATGTGCCAAAATAATGCATGGGCTTATGCAGAAGGAAGCTGAAGACTGATTTAAAATATGAGGCAATAAGAAAAAAAAACCTGGAATGGCAAAATTTGTCAGTGCAGTGGGGGTGGTGGTGACACATGGTGAAGACCTCAGAGTCTTTTGACTATGTCTTCATTTTACTTAAGGCAGACCTTCCAGTCATCCTTCTCTATGAGGTATTGCATGCTGGACATCCAGCTTCAAGAGTGTTTAATGCTGTGAATCCTGCAACTATGAAGCACACCCACATACACAGGAGTGACCTTCAAAGAATCCAGAAGTCAGACATATTGCATCTGATGTGTGCTCACATGACGTAGGGTAGAAGTTTGTTGACCTGCATCACTGCCATGATTCCAGGTGTTTCTTAGTCCTGGTTAAAATATTTGGCATCATTAAGCAGATCTGTAGGTCACTGATCCAGACACAGTCTTTTGCTAAGTACATAATGATTGTAGTATGATTGAGTGTGACATACAGTATGTATTGCTTTTAGGATGATGACCTACATTGGCTATTCAGTGACATGGAGTATATAGACAGTGACCAGACAGTGCTGTGTAGATCCATGTTATCCCACATAGCATTCATGAGTGCATCAAGGAGAGAGATGTTAATGGCTCTTCATTCTGCCTTTGAAGGCCATACTGGCCATAGCTGTGGTAGGGTCTGTAACAAGGTGGAAGATCATTGACCAGCCATATTTTTCCAGATATCACATTGTTTGTGGCCACAATGGTCATTGCATGTGGTTGTGCCCATTATAACAGTCATGAGCAGTGATGGTCCTTCGTCTCCATCCTGATATGTTTCATCAAACCACCAACTTTTGTTCACACAGTTATAAACTGTCACTCTCCCCATGTAGTCACTTTAGTGCCACTTCTACTGTTTGCCATTATTCAGGTCATAGATGCAACATGAAGCATCACATCTGACTTCCTCTCCATGCTTGTGAAGTGGTACACCTTCCATACCATGGACTGCATCAATCTCTGAAACAACAAATACAATTCCCTTGGTCATCATTCATGACATGAGACCTCCACCCTGGAAAAGGAGTATTTGATCCCTGACTTCCTTCTGCCAGTCACCCACCATTAGAGGCTATCACATCCACATCTTATATGATAACACTGCTTTCACTTGTCACTCTGTCTGACCTGTGCAAATAATGAAGACTGTGCCTTGCCAACCTTCTGTCTTGTGCAGGTAAGCTGATGCTTGATGGACAGCATGTTCAGTCACTGTACTGTATTATGTAGCTTAATTGTGACAGGGCATGCATACTTTTATTCTGTGTTATCTGTGTCATGACGTAGGTCATGGTCCAGATGTGACCTGACCATAAGTGCCACTCTGTATACTGATCTCAACTCTACCTTGTATGACGTGTCACTGCAGCCAATTTTTTCAGATTAATTTGTCGTCAACTCCTCAGTTACATTTGATAGGTCTATCTGTGATGTCCCCATTGTATCTGCTTTTGTATTACCATGTCAAGTAACATGGCTCACACAATAAATATCTGGGTGAAGATTTCAGGTACACATTGCATTGTGCCACCGTATGTATCCATTCAGAGGTGCCATCTCTGTAAGAGTCTAAGCACACATTCAGCAGTGTTCCGTGTTTGTTAAATCCCAACCATGATCTTGGGGTTTTGGATGTATGTCATCATTCATGGTTCTAATTTATATCAAATAGCACCTGCAACTTAACAGTGGGCACATTTATTTGTGGCCTAATGCCTGCTTGTACAAGAACCATATATGTTTGTCTATATAAAAACATCAATGTGTCACCTAACCACTAGCAGTCCTTGAGGGAATTCACCCCACACAAAATTTTGTTAAAGGATGTGTGCGTGCCAGATACGGGTATCATAGCAAATGACTGAGTGGCACATGAACACATTATTAATGGTGCACAGTGCATTGCACCCTACATAGCAGTTCATGGGATAAGCCCTTGGGGATAAGGTTGCAGAAAATGTGTGGAGCAGGCAGACCCTGATGATGATATGTGCAATCAATGGTTACCTGGATCTCATGGAAATGTGGCATGTTCTAAAAAGCATGCATAATGTTTGTTCTTACCTAGGACACCCATGCAAACCATATGTTCTCCTACACATGCTGCGACATCACACCAAGGTGCTGGTATAGGAACCACAAGACTGATGCCTGAGAAATTGCAGCATTTCTTATAGTGGATGTTGAAACTTCCTTTAACAACACGGATGTGCATTTCATGCATCTTCCTTGATTCCATATGTGAGTGATGCATGCCTATTAGATCCTGTATAATCTCACTATTCATGCAGTATTAGTCAACACTGTTGTGGTCATGGAGCTGATGAATTATTAGATGCTGGTAGACCAGTCTACATCTCAGAAAGTGATGTCACAGTATGTATTGGACAGTGGCACTGACACTGACCATTAAATCCTATAGTTCAACTATAGCTGTTATTAATTCTGTATTGCAGGTTTAGCTCCTCTACACCATAGATTATTGACATGCAGGGTGGATGAATGCCATGATGCATAGCACCATATGTCTCTGAATTGTTATGCCATGTTTCCTTTTGTCAGTTTCAAACATGATATTGATTTGCATATCAGTCCTCATCTGCGTGATAGTATGCAGTTATTCATATACCATGCATACAAAGCTATTTCTCCCATTGTGTGAACATGTTGCATGTGCCTCTGAATCACCTTATCTATTCATGTCTACACTAGTTGCACTATGTCTACACTAGTTGCACTATTTCACTTAACATGCAAATTTTCCCTATGTTTTATTTTCAACCGAGTCATATAAATCCTGTTATTTTCAGTTTCTTACTTGCATGTTTGCAGACTCCTTTCTTTTCTGTTTTTTTTTTTTTTTGACAAGATGTACATCTGCAGCTTCATCATCAGTCACAATGTAGACATATTTTTCTTTGCAATTTCATACCTGACGAATACCATGCTTGTATCAACATTCTATGGGATTCATAAACACCACATATATCTTGTACTAAAGAGAATATGACTAGATCGCTGTATGTGATAGTCAGCACTCTAATTTATTATCCAAGACTGCAAGCTGCTCAACATGTTGAGAAGTCCCTGCTTGATGCCACAACAACTGCTAGCTGCCACGTGAAGGTAATGCAGTACTCATATACACAAAATAACAAAAGAACATACACAAAGCAGAGTTCATTACATGAGTACATCTGCAATGCATAACAACAGATAGGGCAACATGGAACACATAAAAGACAGGGAAGCCTAACAAAACATTTTTTGTAAATGACATTGAGTGAATTAGTTTATCTTAGCATATTCACTGGCATTGTCATGTACATGGATAAAGAAAGCACAGGAGAGTAAATTGTTCATGATGAAGAAATGTGAGGTATATAAACAAACATGCAGGTTACACAATTTCACAAATTCACATGCCGTATATGTATTGAAGTACTAATGGAGGTGTAATGTGAAAGCACAAAAATAAAACAGTGAAACATCAGGAAAAATGAAGAAAGACCTGGACATACTCACCATATCAGTATTGATAATGAAAACAATATAATAGATGTAACAGCAACATGCATTCTTAGAAATTGACATATTTAATAAATCTAAGATCAGCATGTAGTACAATCCACAAGGATCTGCAACAGAAAATGAATTGTCACATAGAAAAGACATATTAATAGAAGATCATGCTGCAGTGCAGCGGTGCAGATTTAAAAATATAGCAGAGGAGATGTAATAACATGGAAGACATGGGACACATCATGAAAAATATACTGAAATGGAAACCAGGGAAGACACAAGTCAGGTGCAGGCAGTCCAGTACCATCTGTTATGTGTGCATGAATGTCAGTGTACTCCTAAGGATATGATTTGGTATATATGAAAAGAAGACCACTCGATGGTTAGCCCCCTAGGGGAATTAATCACAACACAAGTGTGCCTGATGTCAGCGTTGTGCAATGACAACTTCTTCACACATCATTTCACTTTATTATATGTGATGGGAGTGTACAAAATGTGTGGCTATGTAGTAATTATATTGTGCGTGTAATTCCTGCTGCTGCCACACATACAGTTAGTGCAGTCTGACAAAGTACACCTCTGAAGGCAGAAAGCTATTTGTTGTAAATCAAAATGTCTCCTGAACTGATCATTGTGCAACACACCCATACCTGGATACACACAACATAGTTCACATACAATTGCAATAGAACAACCAGGTTGTAAGTAAATTGCAGAAACTACTAAAGGTTATATACAGCAGGTGTACACTAGCCTGTAACAACATTGGTATTCTTTGCACATCAACCATAACCTTCATTGAGTTGCTGTTAGCCATTGGATGGGAGACAAATTCAATTTTGTTTCAGATTTTTTTAATAAGAAGAATAATTACTAACTTCACACACCATCACAGTGTTTGTACAGTGTTTTATACTGTTGCACAGTGGCAAACATCATTGTACTAGGCACGCTCATAAGGAAGTACAGCAATTAACTGATGAACATCACATCACCTACAAATTCAAACAACAAAATATCAACAACTTTGTCCTATGAAACTTTGCAAGTTGTGTATGTGTATGCATCAGATCTGTTCATGTTCATGCATCAGCTCTTGTGTTTTCCACTCTATTTTAAATAAATAAATACACTATATACTTTTTACACAAAACATATATGCAGGTTGTATTTTGAGTATTTTGACAACTGATGATGTCTAATATGTCATCAAATGTGTCATACTAGTTGTCAGATAACATTAAGAGGGAAGGGATAACATGAGAGATATGCATATGAATTTATGATGGAAACAGAATTATTTTTGAAAAATCTTTTGAAAGTTAGATTTAATTAAACAAACAAAGTAAAATTCTAACATAAGTTGTCTTGGAAAGGCCAGTCCTTCTTCTTAGCATTCTTAGCATTCATCCTTAAATTTTCAGGGTCTACATATTAGCTTCCCCTCAAGTGTTTGGCAGTGTTCTGTACAGACTCAGACACCTTGAGTGACATTTTTCCTGTAAAAGGAATATATAAGGAAACAGCTCTAGTACTTAGTAATAATGACTATCCCTACTGGCATGTCTAAAGATCAATTCCCTGTGCTTTCTCCTATTAACCTGGTGAACTTGAGCATTCTGAGGCAGTGTAGCAACTGCCTCATGTACACAGACAACCCTCTAACCTCCTAACACTCATACTTGTGAGAGATGCACTTATATATCCAAATTGGAAGCCATGCACTCTCAAACCAAGACTGGAATAGCTGGTCAAGAGAAGAAGGTCAACACCTGCACCACACCACATGCAACACATAGCACTCCAGAATACCCATTATCACAGCTTTCACATAAAAATAGTTGGGTTGCATATTGGCTCACAGATAGAACCCACAGTGTGAATGTAGCGGACTCCAAGTCAAACTGCCAACAAGTCATGAGTGGAGTCCCACAGGGATCGGTCCTGGGTCCTCTCCTGTTTGGCATCTACTTCTCAGAAGTCCAGGACAACACAGAGGGAATCTGGCTTCTGGCTGACCAAGTTCAAAGATGACTGCAAGCTGGGAGCCATTATTAACTCCCCAAGTGATGTAAACATCCTACAGAAAGGCCTAATTGAGACCAATGACTGGTGTCAAAACCATGGCCTTAAGATTATTGCCAAAAAATGCACTGCCAGGCCCTTTGGGAAAAACTCAGTTCCCACTAATTACCACATCAATGGGAGCCCACTGAACACTGAAGGTGTTATAAGAGATCTGAGGACACAACTTGACAGCAACCTCTCCTTTGACCATCACATTGCCACTGAGGTCAGAAGTCCTTCTATGTGGCACATCTCATTACCAAGGGTTTTCATCCAGGAAGAAAGAGGTCATAATCTCTCTCTACTCTTCCCTCATTAGACCAGTCATTAAGTATAATGCCCCATTTGGCACGTAACTCACTAGACACATGCAACAGCTGGAAAGGCCGCAAAAGTACCTCACAAAGAGGATCTTAGGCTTTAAACACATGTCCTACATCGACAGACTGAAAAAACTCCAGCTAGTCTCTATCTCATATTGTCTACTAAGATGCAATCTCTGCTTGACTTACAAAGCCATGTCTGACCCAGCTCTGTTAAAAATGCTACATCTAAAGAAATCCCAATCCATCCACACCAAACGTTCCAGAGACCTCAACCTCATTACCACAATCAATAGAACATGCTAGAGAGACAGGTTCATAACCCAGAGACTGCCCATGCTCTGGAATAGACTTCTCATACATGTCAAGCAGAGCACCTTACTGGCCCTCTTCAGGAAAAGTCTCGATGAGTGGATGGGAAATTGAAAGTTCACCCCGGCTCTGGGTTCAATCTAGTGACTCTACTTGATAGAGGCACTGGGAACTAACGTCGGGTGGCATGATGCCAGGGCACTTCTATGGGCTAGGCTTGTAAAGGCTGCAGGGCCATTAGCCTAGTACACACTTATGAACCTATGAATATTCAGGTGTTTGTGCAGTGATATGATGGCTAATATTACAGATGATAGCCATTGGTGGACTACCCATGCATTTCTGAATGTTCACCTCAAAATCTCTGTATGTCTTTGATTTATTTTGGAGATCATTGACAAGACATTGTGATGTGCATGCATTGTGCAAGGTAACTACAAGCCATGCATACAAAATGTATAACACTATACTTATTAAGTTTACTCTGCAAATATGTGTCCATTTGTTTTACTTCACTGTAACACACTTGGTAGGCTAATATGTTTCAATGCAAAAATCATTTACATTATGTAATAATTAGACAGTATCAGAGGAATATAAATATATTTAAAAATATTGTTAGGGGCCAAGGTTTGAGAACTTCAAGGCTAACGGCAAGCCATGATAAGTTTGAAGGTGAATTGGCTGAGTTGAGAACAAGGTTCCTACACAGGGGATACACTGACAGAGAACTGCAGGGCACTCTGAGAGAAGTATTGGACTGTAGGGACACTGAGGGGAGGCCTTATTTCTCTGATAATGTACAGCCATCTCGAACAGTAGGTCGCCACAGGGGGTGTATGAGAATGTCGGTCACCTACTCTAGTAATACCAAAAGATTACAAGATATTTTTCACAGGAACTGGAATATCTTATGCAGTGATGATGCTGTAAAGGAGTTTGTGGGTGAGACCCCGGGTTACACTTTCAGGAACAAGAAGAATTTGAAAAGAATTCTATGTGGACCCAGGTTACAACAGGGGAACCTGCAGGTTGGTGATATGGGTCGAGGTGTCACCCTACCCTGTAACGTTTGTAATTATTGTACTTATACAGATGATAATGGGGAGTTCAAACACCCAGATACGGGTAGAGCTTTTAGGATCAGACTCTCAGCCAACTGCAATAGCAGTAATATTATATATCTGGCCCATTGTTTGATCTGTATGTCATTTTATGTTGGAATGACAATCAGAGGGCTGAGGGATCGGATGCGTGAACATCTGTATGATATAGGGAGGGAAGCGGAAATTAATGCTCTAGCGAGACATGTCAAAGCTCATGGAGATGCACATAAATTTGTCTTCATGGTGATTGACAGGGTGTTAGGTGGTCTCAGAGGGGGAGACCTAAAATTAAAAGTGGAAACAAAAGAACTGGAATGGATTGTAAGACTCAAGGCCAGTATGGGGAAGGGACTTAATGACAAGTTTAACATTAAGCCCATTTTATTAGGAAGGGATTTGCTTAAATGATTATATTTTTAATTTTTATTTGTATTTTTATTTGTATAGGAACTCACTTTGGTTGTTATAATATTTAGTGTTTGTGACATGCTATTGCAATTCTTATTGCTGTTTGCACTGTTGCTTTAAATGAAGGTGGAGAGTTTTGCACTTGCTTAATTGTCATGAACTGGCATAAAAGGAGTTTTTTAAGTTATAATCATTGTCTGATGAAGTGGCTTGGTCCACGAAAGAGCTCACCGTTTGTTTATTGTGGAAATAAATTTTTGTATTTTTTATTTTGCAGCCTTGGTCTGTTGCTTCCAGTGCTGTTATGCTATTTAATTTATCATTACCGCGGGATACCTATCCTTCAATTGGCATTAATATTATTAACACGTCTGAAGTAAAGGTAAAAATAATACATCTGTGGGCTCAGATAGTATACTCTCAATGTTAATTAATACGCTTACACCTACATTATCACCTATGCTATTTGTTATTTTCAATAAACCTTTATTTACTGGTACAGAGGTTCAGATGTGAAAAATATCCAAAATTCCCCCTATATTAAACAAGGTGAACTCCATCAATGTTTCAAATTATAGACCTGTTAATTTAATTTAAATCTTGAGCAAATGTTTTGAAAAAGGTTTAACAGAGTTCATATTTAATGAGATAAATAGATTTGATATAATTGACTTACGTCTGCATTGTTTTATCAAGGGTTAATAAGTCCTCACTAACTTAATTGAATTTTATGATCAGGTAATCACAGCAATAGATTTAGGGCTTTCCTGAAGTAGCATTGTGTTTTTTTGTCTAAGGCCTTTGACTCTATTTCTCATTCCTCATTTTGTAAGATATTAGTTGATCTGGGTTACAATCT
>NC_056727.1:378960324-378997831 GCF_019279795.1 Protopterus annectens | reverse complement strand
TATGAAAAACACAAACATTATTGTCTTCTATTTGCTCTGTAAGGCAAAAGTTCTTTGAAAGCATTCATGCTTTACACATGTCAGTCTTTGAAACAATATAAATACAAGATAAGCAGGACATTTTATAACTAAAGGAAACAACCCTAAAGAAAGCAAGGTAACATATCTTTCTCTATTACAGTGTAAATACTTACAGTCATGATTTTCTAACTTTAAATGATGTTTAGATAGTTCATTTTATAAATTACCTGCCTTTTACTACTAGTATAGAATATGATGTATTTACACTGACATATTAATGTGGTGTGTTTAAATGAGCATGATTCCTTTTTATATTATTTACACTAAGCTGCATGAAATATCTAAACTGATGTATTTAATACACATAATAATATATAAAACTGATAGTAATAACTGTCAAAAAGTGCTTTGAAAAGTAATTATCTATTCTTTGATGCTAAAAGTGCCTTTTGACTAACAAACAACTGTTTGGCTTGTATATCTGCCCCAATGTTAAGAAAACTAATAGAAGTTTAATGAGCTGGTGTTCAGTTTAAAAGCCCTAAAAACTTCACTTACTTTGTTTTTGTCTTCCCACCATGGTCACGAGCTGGGAACTCTTATTTTACCACCCCTGAATGAAGGTTCTTCAGTTAGAATCCATTACAGTGTGTTAAACCTTCTAACAGCACAAAATGTAAGTAAACAGTCATGAGTGATGTCAGCACTAAAACAAGACAGTATGGGTGTGGTGTCAGCTCCTAAGCTACTTAAAGTAACCAGCACACTATTTATGAGATGGCAAAGTGCTTTTACAGTTTTAACAAATATTAAAAGTACACTGAAGTACCTAATGAATTTAGAAGGTATCAACACATACATGAAGTTTTATTATATTGTAATATTTGTTATTCATTTTGAATTGTACACATAAACAGCACACAAAGCTTAAAAAGAAGTGTATCACTTGGAAGAAACTGTATGAATAGTTAATACATACAGACTTTACTATAATCTTTTCTGATAAGATCACCCATGTAAATTACTATAATTTAACTTAATTTTATAAACATTTAATATATTTAAGTCCTTGACTGGAACTATATAACATATTTGTAAACACACTGCAGCTAGTGCACTCAACCTTAAGGATAGTAAGTCAATTAAGGTTCATGAATGTAGCTATGTGTTATTGGTCATTTTAAGGGTAAAAAGGAGTTGCTGTTTAATTATCAAGATACTCTGTAAATATTAAATTGTTCAAGTAGCACAATCATTAAGCAGTAATGAGCAGGAAAAATCTCAGTCTTGTTTATGATATTGTTTTATATATATATATATATATATATATATATATATATATATATATATATATATAGGAAAGAACTGCTGAATTATAAGTTTGCTTTTATTAAAGGCAAGTTATATTAATATTGAACATCCTCACTGAAAATGAATGGTTGTGTAGAGACACAGTAACTCCCATTATATAACCAAGGCTAAAGAGATTGTCTTGTATGTCTAAATTGATCAGCCTTGAACCTTAGATTGCAAATAGACATGCAACATACTTTTACTTATAATACTGAATATATATTATATAACATCACAAACGCTAAAGCCATTGTCAGCTACATCTCATATCAATCAGCATTAAAATATGATTTGAATAGCATAGGCATTTACTAACATATTGCTGTTGGTACCTGATATGCATATAAGTAACAGGTCTAATTTCTGTCTATGAAAGTAAATACCAGGCTGTGTGCATTTGTTAATTATGAAACAAGAGTGTGCTATCTATTCTTTTTAATATCTTATAGGTATGTATTTGTTAGAGACACACACATGCTGCAAAGCTGCTAGTTATTGCATATTCATTAGTATATTTCTGACTGCAGTGTTATAAATATATGGTGTGGACCACTTGAGTTGAGAATATGTCTCTATATTGGGCATGTTCTCTGTTTGAACGTTGTATATTATCTATAATATGATATGGAGTACCCTCACTAAATTCAAAGAAGCCACAATAGAAACAACAAATATTTATTTAAAAAGGAGGATAGAAGGATGAAGAGAAAATGAAGGAAAATGGTTGATGGTCATATAAGGTTATCTTTTCCTGTGTATGTAGAAGAGTTGACAGTAATAAGTACCAAACAATTGTGTTATAGCATATTTAAAGCCTACTTTGCTTCTCATATTTTCCAACCTTACAGTTATAATGCTGCAGATAAATCCTGTAATATCATAAGGAGTATGAGTTGCTATTTGACATATGACATATGTGGTACACTAGCGATGAAATATGCCAGTGGCAATACAAATGTAACGTTATATTCATTGTTACGGATACTTTCTGATTTAATCAACTTGTGGCATGGTTAACTGATGCATATAATACTTAACATTTTTATGTATATGTATATATATGTATATATATGTATATATATATATATATATATATATATATATATATATATATATATATATATAGGTAGACCATTACAATAAATTTGATACATATGAATGCCACTCACACTATAAGGGAGATAGACAGCAAGCATATTATTTTTAAGATGCATAACCATTATCGACACAAAAGATATATTAAAATAAAAGATTTTCCTTTACAATTTAAACAAAACCAAATAGTTAAGTATTAAATCTATGTATAGTTGTGTTGCCTTAGTGTTTTATAAAATATTAAAATAGATAAAGACTGTATTTAAGTAATCTGTAAAGACAGATACATGTATACTTAAAAGATATATAAGATACTTTTCATTATAAAACTACCATATGGCGGGGCCGGGAGGATGCTGAAATGCAGACTTAGAGATCGCTTGAATGATTAGATCATTCAAGGATGAGATGTTTTTCTCATGGAGGGTTTGGTGGTTGTTTATCTTATATTGTTCTCAGTTATGATCTTGTAATTTACTTTTATTGGGTGTCTATAATCTATTGTAATACTGTTGGAAGAAGAAAGAACAAGTCATTCTCTTCATGTACACACATCTACACATTGTTACGAGTATATGAATATGGATAAAAGCAAAGCTAATATAAATCCAATTGCAAAATGTATATCTCTTAATGTAAATGGTTTAAATAATAGCTGCAAAAGGGGAAGTCTTTATAGATATTTAAAGCTATGTGAAGCGCAACTAGTATTTTTACAGGAAACACACCTTACACAGACATAATAAAATAAACAATAAAAATTATACAATACTAGTAAATTCCACCTATAATCAGAAGTGAAGGGGAGTAGCAATTTTGTGGAAAAACACTACTTTAATGCCTAAAATCATAAACACATTCCATGACAACTCAGGAATGTTTTGTCTAGTGACAATATCTATCAATGAAATGATATATACATTAGTGAATATTTATTGGATACCAGAACTAGGTGTTAGAGTGGCCAAACAACACTTAGAAGACATTGTACAATATACCAAAGGCAATTTAATCATAGCTGGAGATTTCAATTGCATTATAAAAGAAACTGACACAAATATTAAAACTATACGTAAGAGATCACCTTTAACAAAGTTGTTATCTGAGTTTGTTGAAACTTTTAATATAGTTGACATAAATGAATATGCTATCCCAGATTCACTATTCTTTACACATTTTTCCCATAGACATAATACATACTCTAGAATAGATAGAGTGTACATAACAAAGGATTTAACCTTTAAATTAAATAAAGTCAAGACAATTTCATGTCCATTTTCGGACCATAACACCATAACGTTTGAGATAGACTTATGTTTCAAGAGAAGGATATCTGTAACAAGAATACCATCTTACATAACAAATCTCAAAGATTTTAAGGAATTTTATATTAAAGAGACACAAACATTCCTAGATATCAATTTTACAAAAGATGTATCTGAAATATATATATGGGATGCATTGAAAGCATACCTATATGGAAGAGCGGTGGAATGGTATAAAAATAAACAAAAGCAGTGGAATAAGGAATTAATGGAATTACAGTCAAAAGTAGATAATTTAAAGCTTGATATTCAAAATGGAAACACCAACTTAATAAAAGAACTAGAAGATACTAATAAAAATACTCAGAGACGCTACACCACAAAACAATGATCAACTTAGAAAAAATTAAACTATGTTACTATTCAATGAACCCTAAAAACCAATGAAGAATAGCAAATAGGACTAAAAAGATTATTAAAACAAATCAAATCAAGGAAATACATAATATAGAAACCAAAAAGAAAGTATCTGATTTACAAGGAATACTAGAAGCTTTTTAGGCTATTTTTTCATAAACTTAATAATCAAAATGAGAAAACAGAAACACATTCAGCATTGAAAGCTTTTCTCAAAAACAGTGTTAAAGTTAGGTTATTAGAGGAGCAGGTACAACTAATAGATAAACAAATAACAATGACAGAACTTAAAGCTGAAGTAAATAAGCTAAAATTAAACAAAGCTCCAGGTATAGATAATATCACCCCAGAAATATTTCAATTACTATCAAATGAGGCTTTGCTGTTGTTATTGAATGTCTTTGCATCAGTTAAAAATGGTAAAGACATTCCTCCTTCTTGGAAGTACACATTAATATCACCAATTCTGAAACAAAATAAAGATCCCAGTGAATGTTCATCATACAGACCCATTTCACTTCTTAATATAGATTATAAAATTTTTATGGCAATACATGCTGCTCAAATAAAACAATTACTACCACTTTTGATAGAGGAGGATCAAACAGGTTTTATAAAAGATAGGAACACTTATGACAACATTAAAAGAATTCTTTCCTTAATTGATTATATAAATGTCACAAAACAAAATGAATGTTATTAGCTTAGACATAAATAGCGCATTTGATTCAGTGAACTGGGATTATCTGTGGTTAGTTTTAAAAGAATATGGCTTCTCAAACAACTTCACTTTGTTAATAAAATCATTATATGAAAAATCATTGGCTTATATAAAACTGGGATCTTGTCTGTCTAAATCTATTAAAATAACTAAGGGCACAAAACAAGGCTGCCCTCTTTCTCCGTTATTGTTTGCTTAGTCATTGAACCCTTAGCAAATAATATACGTATGGATAAAAATATTGAAGGAATACAACTAGACAACAGCCTAGAGCTTAAAATTCAACTTTTGCTGATGATATTTTAATTACCTTAAAAATAATAATAGCAGTTTAAAAGCATTATGGGACTCAATTCAAAACTTTCAAAACTTTTCAAGTCTTAAATTTAATGAGAACAAAACAAATGTATTGCTTATAAATACTAATAAAAAGATCTAAATAAAAATACCATAAATATATCTCTACCGATAATATAATTAAATACTTGGGAATTATAATAACTAACAACCTAGATACTACAATTGAAACAAATTATAAAGAGACCTTAAATAATATTAAAATCTAATACAAAGATGGAATAAATTCTTCTTTTCAATGGAAGAAAGGCTTTATATAATTAAAATGATCATATTTCCAAAAATTCTTTATGTCATACAAGCTTGTTCTTTGCCACCAGCTAAATCACACCTAAAACAATTAAATGATTTAATGGTAAGATTCCTATGGTATCCAAAAAAACAAGGATAGCTATGAAGTATCATCTAGATGATTGGGATATAGGTGGCATAGGTTTACCAGACATAGAAATATATTTGCATTCATCCATTATTAAAACAATATCATTATGGCTAAATACAAAATATACATCAAAATGGAAGCTAGTTCATGAGAGAATCTGGTTAAAATCAAGATTTGTAGTAGCAAATAAGTATACAGATTTCATACCAAACAATTTTCTATGGCTGATGAAGGAATATATGATGATACATAAGAATAAAAATATAAGTTCCAAATACATTACTTATACATTAAAAATTTTCCAAAATCTTATTAATAGCAATCATGATATTAAAGCATGGTCATTTCTTTTATATCCAGTAGCGTACACAAGGTAATATAATAACATTTAATATGGAAGTAGTCAACATGGTTAAAGAAAAGGGATTAATATATTGGCATCAATTGCTAAACTCTGGAAAACCTCTGACAAGAGACCAGATTAAACAGAAATTAAATATGGACGATAGTTCGTGGTTACATGTACAAGAATTAAGACAGTATATATTAAGCAAACAAGAAACAATGCAACCATCAATAAGACAAAATGTTCCTAACCTTATAGAACATATAATATTACTAACGAATCAACCCATTACTGGAAAGGGATACTTATCATCTATTTATAAAACAAACAAAAAAATAAAAATGCATAATAATGACAAAATATGGAATTATTATAGACCAGTTAATGGACATGTGCCAAATGACAGAGATAAAAAACTAATTCTTCTCGCTCCAAAGCAGACATCACTTTCATTACATTGGAGACTTTACATGGCAATTCATACACAGATCATGTAACCCCTCATAAAATGGAACTTATGTTTAAGAAAATATTGGCTGCTGGAGATGTGATTTATCAATAAAAGCAGACTGGCAACATATGTTCTATGAATGCCATTTGATTAAACCATATTGGGATAAAATAAATTATTTTCTGCAAATGGTATTCAATGATAAATTCAGATTTCCAAATCTATTATTTTGTTTAATGTACCTGTACCCGACTGTGTGCCAAGAACAAAATATGTAATCTTATGGACTCTCCTAGCTATTGCAAGGAAGAACATTACATCAAACTGGAAATCCAAAGCTTCTCCAACTTTTAAGCAATTCATGAATATGGTGTCAGCAGTATCGCAATTGAAATGAACACTATTAAAGGAAGAACTGAAAGAACTACATCATTATACGTAGCATGGCAAAAGTAACTGAAATACTGGAGAATAATGACTGCAGCAGATTATAATCAGGAAACAATTGTATAGAAAGTCAATTATATGTCAACAATAGACACCCTTGTAAATACTTTATTTTGGTTTTAATGTTTGATATCTGTTTAGAGGTTTTAGCCTACCTTTTTAAATAATTTGTAAATACTTCATTGTCATAAATAACCTGCATTCATGTTTTCTTGTTTTTGGAAATGAATAAAAATATTTAAAAAAAAAAAAAGAAAACTGTGGAAGAAATTTACTGACCTTTATTGCTTATGGGTTTCAGTTATTCCCTTCTCCATTACCTCCAAGACCCTGGCGAAGAGTCAGCATCTCCCTCTCATGTTGACGCTGCTTCTATTTTCTTCAGCCTCCAAATGCCGCAGTCTCTATGCTGATTCTAATTCTAAATGTTATACTCCCAGTTCAAATGTCTTTAAGTCCAGATGGATTTATAAGTTCTCTGAGGGAAATTTGAACTGTCCTGTTTCTGAGTGCTGCAAATTCCCATCACCAGATGGGTTATCCTCCTGGTTGCTGGTCTGAGCTGAGACTAAGGATGAAATCATTTCCTCTTTAGTCAGGTTGGCATGCACCAGTCATTTGGCTTCACACACCTTGGCCAACTGGTTCTTTGTCAGTTTGCCATAATCTTCTACTGATATCCTAGCCTGCTCTCCCTGACTAAACTAGGCTAAAAAAAGCAAATAAATAAAACTGTTCTGATATGAAACTCTGAATGTTAACCTTTATTGACAACTGCTTACAGGCTACATAGATTCATAGGTGTGTACTAGGCTAATGTCTATGGAGCCTTTACAGGCCTAGCCCAGAGGATTACCCTAGCATCGTGCCACTCAACCTTAGTTCCTAGTGCCTCTGTCAAGTAGAGCCACTGGATTGATCCCTGGGGTGAATTCACTATTTCCCATCCACTCATCAAGATTTCTCTTGAAGAAGGCCAGTAAGGTGCTCTGCTTGACATGCATGGGAAGTCTGTTCCATAGCATGGGCAGTCTCTGGGTTATGAACCTGTCCCTCCAGCATGTTCTGTTGATTGTGGTAATGAGGCTGAGGTCTCTGGAGTGTGTGGTGTGGAGGGATTGGGATTTCTTTAGATATAGTATTTCTAACAGAGCTAGGTCAGACATGGCTTTGTAAGTCAAGCAGAGATTTCCTCTAAGGAGGCGATATGAGACAGAATAGTTGGTTTATTTTTGAGTCTGTCCATATTGGACAAGTGTTTAAGGCCTAGGATCCTCTTTGTGAAGTACTTTTGCAGCCCCTCAAGTTGTTGCAGGTGTCTAGTGAGGTACATGCCAAATGGGGCATTGTATTCGATGACTGGTCCAATGAGGGAAGAGTAGAGGGAGACAATGACCTCTTTCTTCCTGGATACAAAACCCTTATTAATGAGATGTGCCACATAGAAGGACTTTCTGACCACAGTGGCAGCATGGTGGTCAAAAGAGAGATTGCTGTCAACCTGTATTCCGAGATCTCTTATAACAGCTTCTGTGTTCAGTGGACTACCATCAATGTGGTAATTCAAGGGAACCGGGTTTTTCCCAAGGGGGATGACAACACATTTTTTGGCATTGAGCTTAAAGCCATGGTTCTGACACCAGTCATTGGTGTCATTGAGGCCTTTCTGTAGGATGTCAGCATCACTTGTGGAGTTAATAATAGCTCCCAACTTGCAATCATCTGCGAACTTTGTCAGCCAGAGTCCCTTCATTTTGACCTGGACTTCAGAGAAGTAGATACCAAACAGGAGAGGATCCAGGACCGAACCATGTGGGACTCCACTTGTGACTGGCCAGCAGTCTGACTTGGAGTCAGCTACTTTCCCACAGTGAGTTCTATCTGTGAGTCAGTTTGCAACCCACCTAGTGATATAGGAGTTGATTCCTAGCTTAGTGAGTTTTTCTGTGATTCCTGAGTGGGGAATGGTATCAAAGGCCTTTGCCAGATCAAGGTAGGCTGTATAAATCACTTTGCCTTCATTGACAGCTCTGGTGACTGACTCAAAGAATTCAACCAAGTTGAGCAGGCATGATCTACCCTTCACAAAAACAAACAATGTAAGATCCAGAGTTTGGAGATTCCCTATATCCTTGTTTATTAGGTCCATGATAATGCGTTCCAAAGCTTTGCATATCAGACTCATCAGGCTAATTTGGCAAAAATTACCAGAGTCTGTAGTTGCTCCTCCTTTTTGGAGAGGGATGGCTGTAGCAGTACGCCATTTGGTAGGGACAAAGCTTGAGGTGAGGCTGTAATTGA
Source organism: Protopterus annectens (assembly GCF_019279795.1). Classification (NCBI taxonomy): domain Eukaryota; kingdom Metazoa; phylum Chordata; order Ceratodontiformes; family Protopteridae; genus Protopterus; species Protopterus annectens. The sequence continues at coordinate 378,988,675 of NC_056727.1, read as the reverse complement.
ACAGGGCACACAGGTGAGGTGCCAGTTCACTCTGTAGTTCATGTAGAACATAGCCAGGGATACTGTCAGGTCCCATAAAAGCTGTATTTTTGGCCTTGGACAGTGGTGTTTTAACCTGTGCGGCAGTAATACTGGGTGCCTGGCAATCTACTGATATTGTGATTGATCCTTTGGGGGGGGTTAAAGTTAGCAATGAATCTGTCGGCCAGTATATTGGCAATATCTGTTGGCTCGGTATAGGAGGTACCATTGTGCAGTAGCTTAGAGCAAATCTGGGTATTGCCATGAATATTCTTTGCATAACTATAGAAGGCCTTGTGGTTGTCTTTGCTATCTGCAGCAATTCTGTTTTCATAGCTAGCTTTAGAGGATTAGATGAGGGATCTCAACCTTATGTTGAAGCTGATAAGGAGTTTTTCCAGTCTTGGGATTTCAACTTATTCCACATCTGTCTCCTCCTTCTGTTGTAGAGTGGCTTTCTTTTTTTTTTTTTTTTTTTGAGGAGAGCGTCTTGGTTCTATTGGCTATGGCGAGATCCATGCATTTGTGGACATGTTCATACAGTGCATTGTTGTCTGATTCAGCGGTCATACAACTATTCTCCATTTGCATGCCACTGCTCACAAATATGTGATGCCCATCACTGCAATCAATATGTGATGTCCCAATGCTGGGCCAGTAATCAAGGACCCTGAATCCTCATCACTGACAATGGAGAGGGACATGCACTGGTAAAACAAATGGATGCACTCAATATTTCCAGATGCAAACCTCTCTGCATCAAGCACACTTTCCCTTAAGAGCACAGCAGGGCACACACTCAGCCTGGGGTTCTGGGTGTCTCTATCTGTCTCTCCCTAGGTCCCCAGTAAGGCTCCTCAGTGGTACTGTGAAACTATTGCTTCATGTGCCTGCCCTAAGTAGCTATCACACACACACTTTGAGATTTAATTTACACACCCCCACAGCCCCACACATATACACACATATACACACACACACACACACACACACACACACACACACACACACACACACACACACACACACACACACACACACACACACACACACACACACACACACACACACACACACACACACACACACACACACACACACACACACACACACACACACACACACACTCACCATACACACACTCACCATACACACACACACACACACACACACACACACACACACACCTGGGAAAGGCTAGCTCAGGTTACCCTCTCTACCAATTTTGCCCAGACTATAAGGTAGACTCACTGCCACCAGTCAGTTACTATAATGCTCTTAAAAGGGTATCCAATTATGCTGAGTGAAGTTAATATTAATACAAATGGTAATGTTGACCAAACAGCAAGGTTTCAAGTGTGGCCAGAGTTATCACTAAATAAATGTGTGTAAATACTCTGAAAGCTTAAATATTCTCTAAAACAACCAGCTACAATGAAAAGAGTTTAAATATATTTAGTAATAAATAATAAAAGAACAAGAAAATACTAAATATCTATTTACAGTAAACAGTGTTTCAGGCACAAGGAATATTAAAAATAACACCATGGAAAGTTTCACACAGCTATAGAAAAACAGTACTTCTAATCTCACTATATTTTCCAACTAATCTAAAAGAATTACTGTTCCCTAGTTAAGTTACTTACTACCACAAGGCAAGATGATGTGGGTGAGGGTCTTTCTAGACAGGATACCAAGAACAGACTGCAGAATGTTGAGAACAATTTCCTACTAATATCTTAATAATATTTCAGAGTTGGTTACACAATGACATCATATCTGGTCATCTGACTGTTTTTCCCACACTCACCAACACTAGAAGCTCCTATGATTTAGCACCTATATGATACCATACACAAAGATAGAGTTTTGCTCAGATTTTCAGGAAGTCATAAAGCCATAAAACACTTCCCTTCTTCCTAAAGGCGCTACAAGCTATTCTCTAGAAGACATTGTGCCTCTGGCTCCATCGAAAACTTTCAGATAACAGCTTTATAGCTTATTCATAAAGTAATTTAATTTCAAGAATATTTTGCAAAGACAGGTAGATTAAGGTTAACCTCTTCACTTCTGGTATATGCTGTTACAATATATGCATTTAAATGGTTACAAGAATGCATGTACATTTCCTTTCCTTACAGCAGAGCACACTGTTGATACATTTTAATGCAAGCAAACCTCTCAAATACATTTTCAGCACAAGCATCTTAACAAATCATTTTGTTGTACAACAAATGACATATAATTATTTACAAAATTCCAGCTAGCTGTGCTGTCATATGTTACAAATCCTCATACCTATTTCTCTTGGCATGGCTGGCAGTACCTGATATTGTCATAGATATTGGCATAAAACGTGTAATGTATGGGCTTCTTTTGTTTTAACAGCTCAGAATAAAAGCACAATCATCCACAATGCATTTTTCATAAGAGATGTTACTTGCTCATGAAATCAGCTTATTACATCTTTTAATATCTGAATCCATAGCTCTCAACCTTCCATCTCCAAAATGAGGAACACTCGCCTTCATAATGTGGAACAAATGGGCAAAATGTGGAACACATACTAATGGCTTATTAACAACTTCAACTAGGAAGGTCATAGGATGGTTAAAATATGCTGGTTTTACTTATAAAGAAAATCCTTTAAGGGATTAATATGATTAATTTCTATTTACCATGGATTTCACTTAAAAAAAATTCCTAACACTGAATGTGTGTCAGACTCTTTCAATGTGGAACTTTGAGGAACTTCAAGGAACATGAACTTTTTAAGACCCCAAATGAGGTATGTTCCTCGTAACGATGTACACTTGAGAGGTATGTCTGAATCCTTCATGTTATAAGCTATACAATTTAAGTTGCTTGAAGACAAAGCATCAAGGAACATTAGACCTTTAATTCTGGCAGATGTGAAATGTATAACACTTCATCAGATTGCATTAAAATTGCAATCCATTTCCTTGCCTAGAATACATTACAATGAGACTATTAAACTTGTCAAGCACTAAAGGATGCTGCACTGCTTTGAGCAGAATGACTAAGCGCAAAAACTGATGACAAGACACCTTTCTGACTTCAGGATGGTGCTAAAATGCATTTGTTTCTCACTAGAAAATCAGCAGCAGTCAGGAGCTATGAAGATTAATGGTAGAAAATCGCTAAACTATTTGTTTTTGGGACTCTTTTTAAAATAAGTCAGAATGAGTGTTTAGCAATATCCTGCTGCCCTTTTGTGATGGCTGCTCTCTGTGTGGTAGTGGTAAGTGTATTACTGCTTTCAATAGTGTAAAACACTTAGTGTTGCTACATTTTTTCCTCCAGCTTTTGTAGAACATGAGGGCAAGTAAAGCTTCATGCATGACGAGGAATTCTGAGCAGGTTTCCCTCATCATAGCCCAGGTTGTTATGTCTTCTCAGCACGGATGTCAAGAGTCACCTCTCAAGTTTCACTGGTAGGGTGAATTTCTTGACTTCTATTTCTTGAGCACATATCAGCCTGGTTATGATCGGAGACCCAGTCATAATCCACTAGATTACTGTACTCTATGTATGTTCATTTGCATATTTTGAAATGAAGGTGTTTTCAAAAACAGGGAAGGAGGAAAAGATAAAATTAAGCAGTACTGTCTCAGCACAAGACACAAAAGGCATTAGCAAAGGCATTTTATCAAGATGACTTATTGACTCACTGATAACAAGAAAAACATGCTGCCTTCTCTTTTATAGCCATTGGAAAAACTGCCTGATTTAATAAGGAATAATTCTATGATTATATAACTTCTCAAGAATGTCTTTGTGACTAAGATGCCTGTTGCCTTCTATGGATCAATATACATTTCTATGACTGGTAGGTCACAGTCTAATGCTAATCTCAACATTTCATAGAATACAGTAAGACTGATGAGAGTGGATCAACTGTGATGAAAGCCATACTGAATAATAACTATGAATGCGTTATAAGATCTGCGATGTTTAAAGGTTTCAGTAATCATCATCTTTCGGCTGTTCCCGTTACGGGTCGCCACAGCAGATTACCTGTTTCCATTTCTTCCTGTCCTCTGCATCTTGCTCTGTCACACCAACCACCTGCATGTCCTCTCTCACTACATCCATAAACCTTATCTTAGGCCTTCCTCTTTTCCTGTTACCTGGTAGCTTCATCCTTAGCACCATTTTCCCAATATGCTCAGCATCCCTCCTCAGCACATGTCCAAACCAATGTAATCGTTCTCTGGCTCTGTCTCCGAACCTTCCAACCTGGGCTGACCCTCTAATATACTTATTCCTAATCCTGTCCACCCTCGTCACACCTAGTGCAAATCTTAACATCTTTAATTCTGACACATCCAGCTCAAACTCCTGCCTTTTTGTCAATGCCATTGTCTCCAACCCATATAACATAGCTGGTCTCACTACCCTCTTGTAGACCTTCCCTTTCACTCTTACAGTTAATCGTCTGTCACAAATCACTCCTGAACTCTTCTCCACCCACTCCATCCTGCCTGTACTCTCTTCACCTCTCTTCCACACTCACCGTTACTCTGAACTATTGACCCCAAGTATTTAAACTCATCCACCTTCGCCACCTCTACTTCTTGCATCCTCACCATTCCTCTATCCTCCCTCTCATTCACACACATATATTCTGTCTTAGTCCTGCTGACCTTCATTCCTCTTCTCTGTAGAGCATATCTCCATCTCTCCAGGGTCTCTTCCACCTGTTCCCTACTCTCACTACAGATCACAATGTCATCTGCAAACATCATAGTCCACGGGGACTCCTGTCTGATCTCGTCTGTCAACCTATCCATCACCATTGCAAATAAGAAAGGGCTCAGAGCTGATCCTTGATGTAACCCCACCTCCACCTTAAACGCATCAGTAACTCCCACCGCAGACCTCACCGCTGTCACACTACCCTCGTACATATCCTGTACCACTCATACATACTTTTCTGACACTCCTGACTTCCTCATACAATACCACAACTCCTCTCTAGGCACCCTGTCATATGCCTTCTCTAAGTCTACAAAAACACAATGCAACTCCTTCCGACATTCTCTGTACTTCTCCATCAACACTCTCAGAGCAAAGATCACATCTGTAGTGCTCTTTCCTGACATGAAACCATGCTGCTGATCACTAATCATCACGTCTCTTCCTAACCTTGCTTCCACTACTCTTAAAGGTTTCAGTAATATAGTTTTCAAAACAAGATTTGTGATGTTAAAAGGTTTCAGTAATACAGTTTTCAAAAATAATTTCCTATAATGTGCAAGACTTAAAGTGTAATCATGAATCAGGTCCCCTAATACATTTCTATATATAGGCATAACAGGTGTCTGCTTCTAGTGTAAAAGAACTTCGCAACAGTCAACATTTTGATGAATAATTCACTTAAGGGAGATGCAAGTGAATCCTTATGTTTACAGATTTTAGATCCTGGAAATTTATCAGGTCCCATAGAACATTCCACTTTCTTTTTACTCAAAGCATTGTTATTGACTCACTGATAACAAGAAAAACATGCTGCCTTCTCTTTTATAGCCATTGGAAAAACTGCCTGATTTAATAAGGAATAATTCTATGATTATATAACTTCTCAAGAATGTCTTTGTGACTAAGATGCCTGTTGCCTTCTATGGATCAATATACATTTCTATGACTGGTAGGTCACAGTCTAATGCTAATCTCAACATTTCATAGAATACAGTAAGACTGATGAGAGTGGATCAACTGTGATGAAAGCCATACTGAATAATAACTATGAATGCGTTATAAGATCTGCGATGTTTAAAGGTTTCAGTAATCATCATCTTCTTTCGGCTGTTCCCGTTACGGGTCGCCACAGCAGATTACCTGTTTCCATTTCTTCCTGTCCTCTGCATCTTGCTCTGTCACACCAACCACCTGCATGTCCTCTCTCACTACATCCATAAACCTTATCTTAGGCCTTCCTCTTTTCCTGTTACCTGGTAGCTTCATCCTTAGCACCTTTTTCCCAATATGCTCAGCATCCCTCCTCAGCACATGTCCAAACCAATGTAATCGTTCCTCTCTGGCTTTGTCTCCGAACCTTCCAACCTGGGCTGACCCTCTAATATACTTATTCCTAATCCTGTCCACCCTCGTCACACCTAGTGCAAATCTTAACATCTTTAATTCTGACACATCCAGCTCAAACTCCTGCCTTTTTGTCAGTGCCATTGTCTCCAACCCATATAACATAGCTGGTCTCACTACCCTCTTGTAGACCTTCCCTTTCACTCTTACAGTTAATCGTCTGTCACAAATCACTCCTGAACTCTTCTCCACCCACTCTATCCTGCCTGTACTCTCTTCTTCACCTCTCTTCCACACTCACCGTTACTCTGAACTATTGACCCCAAGTATTTAAACTCATCCACCTACGCCACCTCTACTTCTTGCATCCTCACCATTCCTCTATCCTCCCTCTCATTCACACACATATATTCTGTCTTAGTCCTGCTGACCTTCATTCCTCTTCTCTGTAGAGCATATCTCCATCTCTCCAGGGTCTCTTCCACCTGTTCCCTACTCTCACTACAGATCACAATGTCATCTGCAAACATCATAGTCCACGGGGACTCCTGTCTGATCTCGTCTGTCAACCTATCCATCACCATTGCAAATAAGAAAGGGCTCAGAGCTGATCCTTGATGTAACCCCACCTCCACCTTAAACGCATCAGTAACTCCCACCGCAGACCTCACCGCTGTCACACTACCCTCGTACATATCCTGTACCACTCATACATACTTTTCTGACACTCCTGACTTCCTCATACAATACCACAACTCCTCTCTAGGCACCCTGTCATATGCCTTCTCTAAGTCTACAAAACACAATGTAACTCCTTCCGACATTCTCTGTACTTCTCCATCAACACTCTCAGAGCAAAGATCACATCTGTAGTGCTCTTTCCTGACATGAAACCATGCTGCTGATCACTAATCATCACGTCTCTTCCTAACCTTGCTTCCACTACTCTTAAAGGTTTCAGTAATATAGTTTTCAAAACAAGATTTGTGATGTTAAAAGGTTTCAGTAATACAGTTTTCAAAAATAATTTCCTATAATGTGCAAGACTTAAAGTGTAATCATGAATCAGGTCCCCTAATACATTTCTATATATAGGCATAACAGGTGTCTGCTTCTAGTGTAAAAGAACTTCGCAACAGTCAACATTTTGATGAATAATTCACTTAAGGGAGATGCAAGTGAATCCTTATGTTTACAGATTTTAGATCCTGGAAATTTATCAGGTCCCATAGAACATTCCACTTTCTTTTTACTCAAAGCATTACAGACAATGCCATTGTTGATCTTTGGGTATTCTACAATGAATATTTCCTTAAGTTTTGGAGTTTCAAAAGTACTTGTAGAAGGCACACTTGATATAAAATAGTTGTTAAAATTTCTTGGCATTCCTTGTGGTTAATACGCATTCGTGAAGTTAAACAACTGGGAACAAAGAATATTAGCAAAATCTGTCCTGTCAGTCACATATTTTCATAAAGGCTTCTTATTATTTAGATAACTCACAAGAATCTATTATGTATATAAATATATATATATATATATATATATATATATATATATATATATATAGATGGATAGTAATTTCCTCCGAACGAATACTACGAATCAGTAATAAATAAATGTCATCATTACTTTATTAACTTATTTCAGCTTCCCCTGATCCAACTTACCACATGTGTTTCTGGGTCATTTTGCCACTGAGTCCCTTACCTGCTCCATGTCAAAGTACACTGGCTTTCTATGGATTAGATGCACATAAATCTTCAAGTTTACTTCTTTCCAAGAAATCTTACAGTCAGATATCACCTTCCCACTACAATACTCAAAGCTTTTAGAAATGCCATTCATAAAATCAGGTTCAATACCTTTCTTGCTTCTCCTCCCTCACTCATTAAAAAAAAATCAAAGAAAGAAAGAAAACATATAAAAAGGAAAAATCTAGATGGAAAATGTCATACATGCTTCGACTCTTATTTCCTTTGCATCTATAAAGTCCATGATGATATCTCATTTCAATCATATAAGTTGGGTCTAAATCAAACAGAGCTCCATCTGACATGGCAATGACATGCAGTGATTGCTTATGTTTTATACAGCAATTCTTTAGCTGGTCTCCCATCTCCATTGTTAATTTTACATAGAACACTGTTTATTTCAACACCAATGCTTAGTGCGTCATCCTAAAACATATTTGTACAACATAAACTGCAGATGAAAAAAAAAAAAACATACTCACCCTCCTTCACCTCAACATTTTTGAATAACAATGAGGGTCTTTGAAAACATCTTACTGAACTAAAATTAACTGTAAACTTTTTCTTGACTATGTTATAAAAATGAAAAAGAAAAACATTTATCTGCTGTCTCATTTTTTCTGAATAGACTTAGATGTTCACTTCTCTCCAATTTTTAACCACTTGAGATAACTTCTGTATTACAATGTTTAATGATCAACCCTTACACATGTAAACTAGACTGAAAAAAATAGACTATATATTTTTGAAGAGCCTTTGTAAGTTTCTACCTTATTGTCAAATAAGAATAACCACTCCTTTTCCTTATATCCATGTTTTTCTAGGTTCCAGTTTTTTTTCACTTATAGACCATGAGCACCATTATCTTCTTACTACAAAAGTTGATGAAGTACCCATGAGTTGCATCCTTCGCCTTATGAAAAATGAGTCCAATGTCCTTCATTTCCTTTCATGGTCTATTCTACAATTTCAACGACTTGGTATGACTGCTCCTGTGCTCTGGGCTTCAGCAAGTACTCTGCCTAAGTGCTTGCTCTGCATCATCGACCTCAAAAAGAAGTCTTAACCACTGTTTGAAATAAAAGTGTAACAGCAAAGCAAAAGGAGGTGGCATTGCAATATTTATATAAAAGACATGCACACCTGCAGACTGGTCAACCAGTATGATGCACAGGAGACACTCCAGGTGCAGTTAACAATTGACAAGACCCCTATTCAAATCATAGCTAGCTAGCTACAGACCCCCAACTTTGACTCAAGATGCCCACTCTACATATTTGAACCTCTTCTAATCTATTAAGATTCAGCCCTTTATCCTGCTCCTGGGTCACTTTAACTATCCAGCCATAGATTGGAAGAAATACTCATGCCAAAACATAAATGTCCAGAGATTCCTTGATTTTGTCAATGCAAATGCCTTAGACCAGTTGGTTGAAACCCCAACAAGAGGTAAAAACATCTTGGACTTGGTATCAGCCAACAATAGTAACCACTGCAGCATCCCTACAGTGTCATCCTCCCTGGTAAGATCCAACCACAAAGCAGTCACTGTCGAAGTCACCGCCCCCCTCCAGCTAGGGTCAAACAAAAAAACTTCTCCAATGCTGATTACAAATGCTGATTACAACCTCCTGAGGGCAGGTATAAACAGCTTCACAGCACCTGCCCCTCCATAGGAACTGCACATATGTCCAAGCCTACACAAAAGTACTATACAAGCATTTATATAGCTGCATGGAATCTTGAATAACTGACAGGATGAAATCCTCCTCCTCAAGGAAGAGTAAACCTGTCTGGTGGACATCTGCAATAAATAAACTCTATAATAAAAGGGAAAAAAATGCTGTCTGGGACCCAGAAGGAGCAGGTGTCTTACTGGGAGCAATCTCTTCTTAGCCTGAGCAAGCAAATAAGAGCAATCTAAATGGCAATGCTCAGATCTGCTCTGAGCTAAAACAGAATGGCATTAAATATACTGATCCAAAGGATATTGCCAATATCCTGGCAGATCGATTCAGTGCCAACTTCACCCCCCTCTCACCCCCTAAATGGCCCATCTCAATACCGGAAGATTGCCAAATTCCAGTAATAACGGCCACACAGGTACAAAACGCACTCTCTAAAGCCAAGAATACAGCATCCATGGGACCAGATGACATCCCGGGCTGTGTACTACATGAACTACAATATGAACTGGCACCTCACCTAAGTGTCATGTTTAATCATAGCCTCACCTCAGGTTTCGTGCCCACTGAGTGGCAGAGCTACAGTTATCCCAATCCACAAGGGGGGATCCACCTTGGATCCCGGAAACTACCGTCCCATCAGTCTGACAAGCCTTATTTGCAAGGCCATGGAGCGTATTATCATGGAACTTATAAACAAAGACATTGGCAACCTTCAAACACTGGACCCCACCCAGTTTGGGTTTGTGAAGGGCCGATCTTGTCTCCTGAACCTGATTAACTTCTTTGAATCAGTCTCCAGAGCCATGGACAAGGGTAAGGTGGTCCACACAGCCTATCTAGACCTTGCCAAGGCCTTTGACACCATCCCCACTCTGGAATCATAGATAAACTTACTAAGTTGGGCATTAATCCCTATGTCACCCAATGGGTTGCTAAATGGCTTACTGATAGAACCCACACTATAAAAGTAGCTGACTCCAAATCCAGCTCCAGACAAGTGACAAGTGGAGTACCTCAGGGTTCAGTCCTGGGGCCGCTCTTGTTTGGCATCTACTTCTCTGAAGTACAGGTCAACACTAAGGGACTCTGGCTAACAAAGTTTGCAGATGACTGCAAACTGGGAGCCATTATTGAAACCCATAAATGATGTGGATACTCTACAAAAGGGCCTTACAGAAACAGATGCTTGGTGCCAGAGCCATGGGCTCAAGCTCAATGCCAAGAAATGTATTGTTATCCCCTTTGGGAAAAAACATGTATCCATGAATTACCATATAGGTGGCAGTACACTAAACACAGAAAGTGTGATAAGAGACTTAGGGACACAGGTGGACAGTGGTCTCACCTTCGATAACCACATCGCCACAACAGTCAGGAAATCCTTCTATGTGGCACACCTCATCACGAAGGGCTTTTCATCCAGAAAAAGGAGGTCATTGTCCCACTGTACTCATCCCTCATTAGACCCATTATAGAATACAACGCCCCATTTGGTATGTACCTCTCAAGACATCTGCAACAACTGGAAAGGCCTCAGAAATACCTCACTAAAAGAATCACAGGCCTAAAGCAGATGCCCTACGCTGACCTTAAAAACTCCAGCTATACTCTGTCATATCGTCTACTCAGAGGCGATCTCTGCTTAACATACAAGGCCATGTCAAACCCAGAGCTGTTGGACATGCTACATAAAGAAATCCCAATCTGTCAGAGCTACACGCTCCAGGGATCTAAACCTTGTCATCACAATAAACAAAACATGCTGGAGGGATAGGTTCCTGACCCAGAGACTCCCCAGACTCTGGAATAGATTGCCCATACATATCAAGCAGAGTGCCTCTTTGGACCTCTTCAAAAGGAACCTTGACGACTGGATGGGAGAAAGGAAATTCACTCCAGGGATCACGTCAGTCGCCCTGCTAGACAGGGGTCCAGGAAAGTAAATAATGTGGGAAGAAATAGCCAGGGAATTGTTATGGCTAGGCTTGTATAGGCCCTAGGGCTGATAGCCTAGTACCAACCTATGAACCTATGAACCTATGAAATCCTCCAAAGCAAACTTCAAGTCTAAACTGGCCACTTCTACTAAAGACAATCATAAGACTGTCTTCACATATGTCTGCAATCTCAAAGGAAACAGCCAACTCTGCTCAGAAGTGGTGGTCAAGGACACCACATACACAAACACTGTAGATATAGCGAACCTGCTGGAAGACAGGTTTGGCAAAAAAACTTCACCACACTGTCCCCCCATCAGTAAATCAGGATATCCCCAGCACCTGCCCCCTCCCTTTATCTCTAGGGAGCAATTTATCACTGCCCTCTCAAAGGCAAAAAATACAGCCTTCATGGGACCCAATAACATCTCAGACTGCATTCTACATGAACTCAGGCAGGAACTTGCAGCACCATTAGGCACCATATTCAACCAAAGCCTGAGTACTGGCTTCATCCCAGCCACTGTCATCCCTTTGCACAAAGTTGGATCGTCCACCAATCCAGGAAATTATAGATCTATCAGCCTAACTAGTCTGATCTACAAAGCCATGGAGCAGATTATCATGGACCTCAGTAACAAAGACAATGGCAACCTCCAAACACTCATTCCCACACAGTTTGGTTTTGTCAGGGGGAGGTCATACCTGTTAAATTTGGTTGACTTCTTTGAGAAAGACATCAAACCCATGGATGGAGGTAAGATGGTGCACACCACCTACCTTAACCTGGACAAAGCCTTCAATACTATTCTCCACTTGGGTATAATAGATAAACTCTCTTAACTAGGCATCAATCCATATGTTGCCAGATGGGTAGCAAACTGGCTCACTGATAGAACCCATCTAGTCAAAATAGGGGGAAGCCACCTAAAGCAGTAGGCCCATAACAAGCGGTGTATCACAGAGATTGTTCTTGGAATCTCTGTTGTTTGGGATATACTTTTCTGAGGTGCAGGCCAAAACCAGTGGGCTATGGCTGACCAGGTTTGCAGATGACTGCAAACTGGGTGCTGTCATCAATTCTCCTAGTGAAGTGGACATCCTCCAAAAGGGTCTCACCCAAACAAATGACTGGTGCCAGAAACATGGCCTCAGACTGAATGCCAAAAAATGCATCATCATCCCCCTTGAGGAGAATGATGTCCCCATAAATTATCTCATTAATAATAAGGTACTAAGCATGCAATCCGTTGTAAGGGACTTGAGCACCCAGGTTCATAGCAAACTGACTTTTCACCACCATACTGCCTCCATTGTATGGAAAGCTTTCTACATGGCCCACCTCATCAGTAAGGGTATCTCATCCAGGGACAAGGTGGTCATAACATCCCTGTATTCTTCCCTTATAAGACCCATTATTGAGTACAATGCCTCTTTCAGCATGCACCTCACAAAGTACATGTAGCAACTAGATAGACCACAGATGTTCCTCACCAGGAGAATCTAGGGCCTCAAACATCTGCCCTACACAGCTAGGCTAAAACCCTGTCCCTCTACTCAGTCTCATAGAGATGCCTCAGACGTGACCTCTGACTGGCATACAAATCATCTCAGACCACACCTTGATGGGACTGCTGCATATTCGTAAGTCAAGCTGCACTTGAGTAACCCACACATGAGACCTCAACCTGGTCTGTGACATCAATAGGACTTGTTGGTGGGACAGATTTGTGTCCCAGAAACTCCCCCTTTTGTGGAATAGACTCCCTCTCCATGTCTTGCAGAGTACCTCATTAACCTTTTTAAGCACAACCTGGATAACTGGATGGGTAACAGAAAATACAACCCTGGGATTCCACCTGTGTCCTTGCTAGACCGTGGCATCAGTGTTGACTTGTTGGAACATGGGGTAAATTCTTGGATAGGCTTGTAAGGGCCTCAGGGCTTAGTAACTTACTATGATCCTATTATCTTAAATGCAGGGAAATACAATCTAAAGTGCATTTTATACTGTCATCATTACCTCTTTATTGTAATAAACTGATTTCTTTTACATCATTTGTTTATGTTATAGTCCTGATTACAGATAACTCACATTTCCTTATTAAAATTTTTTCTTGCCTGATACTTAAAGTAATGACAGTATGTTTCTTTTTTGTGACTAGGTCACAAACCTCTCTAAAGAGGGTTGGGAGGGTGGCCTAATGCTTAAGATGTTTGCCTTACAAACACAAGGTGCAAAGTTTGAGTCTCACAAGAGATAAGTGGCTAGACATAAAATGGCTCACAGGGGAAGTTAGCTTAGTACTAACCTATGAAATATTGCTCTAGTATCTTTAGGCCAGATGCAAGAAACAGACCAAAGGTTCAGAGTGCATGTGTGTGTGCTTTAACTGCAACTTTTCTTGTTCCTTCAACCCAGTCTAAGTGGCTGAATGTTTCCTGTGAAATACATTTCGTCTATAGCAACAGCCCTTTAATTAATACTGATAAACCTAAGAATGTTTTTTGAGTCCTGTCTTTGGCAGTCTTGATTGCAGCAGGTCTAGTTACCCTGTGAGTTTGTTATATGTGTCAATATTTTTTGAGTGTTCCTCTGTATCTCAATAATTGAATGAGACTGAGTGGGCAGGATTGTCTCTAGTTTGTTAAATGGTTTTCTGTCTCAGCCCACTTCAGCAGTCATTGCAAAACTTAAGCTGGTGCAGGTTGCTCCAGAAAGCCTTGCTTGTTATCCTCTCAATTATGCTCCAGGTTCAACAAGGTCCAGAAGTGTTTGCTACATACAGTAATATGCAGACCTAGCAGTTGTTATTTTTTTTCTTTTTTCTTTCTAACTGGCACTAACTTCCTCAAAAAAATACAGAGTCCTAGTAACTACTTGCTCTTCCCTAATCAAAGCCATGATGACAGCACAATTCTGCAACTTAGGTCTACATTTATTCTAAATGGAAGAGAGAAAACGAGTGAGAGAGAAGGAGAGACAGGGAAGGAGAGGTGGGGGGAGGGAGAAAGAGGGCACACACTCTACTTGCTGTTATCAACTTGCCTTTTCCATGAATTTCATTTTTAAAAGTGCAACCTTTTCATTTTTAGCTAAAATTTACAACATCACTTCATGCTACAATTATTAGTAATTATTATCTAACATAGCCACAGCATTCTAGCACATTAAAATTGGAATGGGGCACCATTTCTTAATGTGCCTTACTGCTCCCAGTTTTCCTGAATTCTGGGGATTATACCTAGCATATAATACTTAGAAGGTAATACTTTTGCAGCACATTATAAAATGTACAATACCCTCAACAACATTTTAAATGTTTACTCTTTGATGCTGCTAGAATTGTATAATGGACTGAATACTTTGCAGCCCACAGAGACTGTTCTATTAACTTCTTCAAATGTACAAGGTATGAATTCACAGAGAGTGCGAGATTATGACAAATCCTAAAATATATGAAATAAATGCTAAGATGTGTTTGTTGAAACTTGAAACACCTCGCACTGCTTATAAACTTTATCAGACAGCATTTGCTTTTGTTCTAGTTCAGTTAATTTCTAGCAGTTTCTTGGAGCCATTATAATGCCTTATTGATCTCATGAAGACATTCCCTGGGATTCCTGCATGGAGTGGTTTGTGTCCATGTAGCCACAGCAGTGCACCTTGCATATTCATGGAGGCATGCTGCTCTTAAGGCTAAATGGACACAAACCATGAACGAGTGCATGGGGTATGTTTAAGTAGTACACAGAC
This sequence comes from Protopterus annectens, assembly GCF_019279795.1. Classification (NCBI taxonomy): domain Eukaryota; kingdom Metazoa; phylum Chordata; order Ceratodontiformes; family Protopteridae; genus Protopterus; species Protopterus annectens. The sequence continues at coordinate 378,973,452 of NC_056727.1, read as the reverse complement.
TACGAACACGCCCCCTGCACTCAGAAAGTGCCATACAGCACTTTCAAAAGTATTTCAGTGTCCGTGGGTACTAAAATGAAATCAAAATGATTATTTCAGTGTCTGCGGACACTGAAATAGCTAGGGGAGCAAGAAACTTTGCAGGGGGTGTGTGACAGGTTCTGTCACATACCCCCTGCATTGCAAAAGTGCTGTATGGCACTTTGTAAGTGCTGTCAGTGTCCACGGACATTGACAACTAATAAAATAGCTATGTCAGTGTTTGCAGAGATTGAAACAGCCTTTAGATCTGTAAGGAAATGTAGGGGGTATGTGAGAGGTTCTGTCACCCACCCCCTGCATTGCTAAAGTGCTGTATGGCCATAGCCGTTAACTGTACTGGAGTCTGCAGAATGCCCAGATGCCCGCATAGCATACGTTTCACCCTCATGGATCAATAAAGCAGTACAAACCATAAATAATGGAGGGACAAAGTCACATAAATAGGGAAACATCCTAAATAGTGCACTGACAAACCTGAAAGCTGATAGAATAACATGTTTGTAGTAGCATGGACTCCCTGAAGGGTATGAAGACTGAAACAGAAATGTCTGCCATCTGAAAGTGCTGTATGGCCATATCTGTCAACTCAACAGGTTTATGCAGAATACCCAGATTCCTGTCTCACATACCTGTCAACCTCCTAAAGCAAGAAAGCTGTGGAAGGCCAGAAATAATATAATATTTTTTTTCCATACTAAGGAATGTTTAAGCATAGCTGAATTGGTGTGCGTGTTATGTCCCTCTGCTTAGCATTGCTTAAACATCCCATAGGAGATAAATAAAAATATACAGCTGAAATTCCCAAACTGAGATAGTGTAGTGGTTGGAGTCCTGGCTTCTCATTCAGGTGTTCATGGCTTGAGTATCAAGACAGGCAAGTTATTTTTATATGAGAAAGCAGTGCTAAAATTATTATTTTCAACTTTAAGTATGTAGTAGCTGGGTTTTGTCAACCAGAGTAGTGTAGCTGGTGTAAAATGGAAGTGTGAGTGCATATAACATGTGAAACCAGCCATTATGTATTATTTATTTATTTATTTTACATTTGTTCACCAGGATAATCTGATTGGATACACGTCCTTTTTCAGCAGAGGCCCAGGGAGAAAAGCTCCACATAGAAAAAATACATTAAGTACAGAAAAAAAAACAGTAGTACAATACTCAAGTAACAATAAAAATCAAGATGAAGTTTTCCTTGATTAGTCTTAGGAATAAGATAGAGAGGAAAGTGCAGACAATGTAGATGGTAGGAATAATCAATGAAAGCAGAGAAATTAAAGGGACTTTTGGTCCCATGTATGAACAAGTGTTCCATACACTATAGTCACACCCCTTGTTAATGTAATGAAAGCATATAGAGGGATGCCATGTAAAGTAAATGATATACACTGAGTAAATGAAGTCATTATTTTGATTTTTTTAAAAATGAAAAGTGAGCAATGGTTAGGAATGCGTATGTATGGTTACCATGTGTAAGCATTGCTTAGATGTGAATGCTAAGCAGCAGGTAGCTCGGCTAAGTGGATATGCACACTGTTAAGCAGTTCACAGTAATTACCCCTTTAAGCACTGTTCAACTCAGCTTAGTGGATTTGCACACAACTTAGTGGAGTTTAACACGTTCAAAATGGTCCAATGATGACAAAGGGCAGAAATATCACCTTATTTAAACTGCACAGGTGGGAATATAGCCAGAATCTGTTATAGTTCATCTGTGCAGGTACTATGGCTGGTGTTGGTGAAGTAGCATGCTTTCAGCCACAGTGCTGGAGAATTCAGGAGTCCAGGGTCATGGTTAGACTCTTTGTAGAAAACCATGAGGAGATACTGCTACAGGGCCAGTACCAGGGCTCACAATACAAAGCGGAGGCCTTGGACCATCTCGCATGTGATCTCACCAGTGCTACTGGCATCCCCCAGACTGGCAAACAGGTATGACACCACTATGCTGTCCTAAAGTGGAGGAAGGGTAGGCTCTCTTGGCCCAGTGGATCCAAGATGCACGGGCACGGAATACTCCAGTAGTAAGTATCACAATCAAGTAGTTTGTAGCAAATACTAGCCTGAGAATATGATAGACAGGTATGCATAATGTTTGTTTTTCTCCCCTACAGCTGCAGCAGAGGGTGCTAGTAACACAGGAGCCCATGCCGATAGATTGCTGAAGCTGCACCAACAGGCTGGTGAGTACAAATCTATTTTGCAGTATACTGTTCAAATAGCTAAGAAGGAGTACATTGCTTATTGCTAGTAGGTATACTGTTACTGTGTGACCTGAATAAATAAAAAAGTTTGACCGACTAATATTGATGTGTAATAAAGATCCCTACAAAAAAACTATGTTTATTCTGGTATATTGTTGTAGACATATAGAATGTATACAGGTTCTTCACAGCAAATATGGCTGTGACGGCATACATTAACTGAGGTTGTTCTGTGAACCAGCTGTTAAGAAAAACTGTAGATGGTGGAGCTGTAAAACAAGATATTACTTGAAATGTGAAATATATACTGCACTAAGCTCTGAACCCTGAATAGTAATGTGTAAAGTTTCAAAGTGTGTTCCATCCAGCATTGCCTTGTGTTAACCTTTGCTTTCCAGATTGTAGTAATCCAAAGTATTAATGCACAGTACAATAACTATCTGTTATGCATGCATCACAAGATTACAAATTCAGACAGTCTAAGCAACATACTGTTAGGCAGAAACCAGTGAATCAAAAAATAGCAGTTCCTCAGTAGCTCAGTGTGATGAGAAATAGCTTAATTGTTAATTTTGCACACCCAGACATGGTTTGAATCCAGGGAGTGGTATTAAGATGTGTGCATATCTATACACAAGGAACCAGGAATAAATGTAAAAACAGTCAGGTAGTGTTAACAGATATTTTTTCCACAGGTTTTGTAGGTAAGGAAATGTTGATAGTAGCTGTATGAAGGGTATACTAATAAACTGTGTATGACTATTCAACTGTCCCACCACATGCCTGCAAATGACAGCAGGATAGGTACATACAACATGCACTCTTTCCGATACATGTCTATCAAGTGTCATGCTGTCATGGCTAGTGGCCACTGGTACCAATAACCCTGGACACATATAGGAAACCAGTTGAAGTATGCCAGTAGCACACTCACATAACAGCAGTTCAGGGTACCCCTCCTGTGTCAGATATGTAATCTTGACATATACAAGTACCCTCTAGTTATGTACCCAGAGTTGTCACAGTTTGCCTCATACCATTCCAGGCTGACAGTTTAATAGGTATGTTTGTGGTGCAGAAGCTATGGGCCATAGGCAGACATAAAGTGAGGGCAGACCCATAGAGTACTGAGCAGTAGTGTTATGGAAAATAGAAACATAAACAGTTGTTAATGGACTTTTTGTCTCTCCCCCACCCCTCATCTGGATCAATACTATAATTCATATAGTATGGGTATGCTTTTCTCCAAAGCTAATGTTGGGACTTGTGTTCTATTATTGTTCATATATTTGATTGGTTGTACGTTAACATACCTTGTTCAAATATCATTGTTGGTGGCCTGTTGCCATCAATGTTACTGGCATGCTGTTACGATGCATACTGTTGTTCCAGTTATGCATGTGTTTGTTTTGCTATGCAACTGGGTTAATTGGAACACCCACCCATGCTGTTATAACTAATCTTGAAATGTGTTGTTCATGACTATCCAACATATATTTTTTAAAACCTCAACACCATAGCACATTTGGGAAGGCAGATCCCAGTGGATCTGTCTGCCCCACCTCATCTGGCCATGGCACCAGGCACCAGCATGTCTGGGACCCAACCCGGGACTTCCACGTCTGTTGGTCTTGCACTACTTTTGGGTGGGACCATCTCAGGGGATGGGGCCTATTCCCCCATGGGAGTGGGCATGGACAGGAGCCTGTCACCTGCAGTCAGTTCCAGTGTTTGGTGCACTGCACAACCCGAGTAGATTTGGGTGGGCAGCTGTTCCAGATTGAATGCCGGCTCTTGCACCTAGAGAGGCAGGCCACCCTTCCTGTCTATCCCCCATCACAGCCACCTTTGAGGCTGTGAAGGAGCAGTGGTGACTGCCCATGGGTGGGAACCTCAGTCCCACTGTATCCATTTGTGAGCTCTCATGCTTCGTATTCCTAACAACCCTCCCGTCAAAGGTGTTTACCCCCTCATGTGTTATATACTGCCCCTGTCTGCTGTCTTGTTTGTCTGCAAATGCAACCTATCCCACCCAACCTACTTCCCCAAACATACCTAAAGCCCTTCCCCAACATCTCACTCTCACCTTAAAAAAGGGCATCTGTCCCACAAAAAAAAAAAAACATTGTCCTAAACATAGCTCTACATTTCACCCCCATGTGAATAGACTTCCCATACATGTCATGGAATAGACTTCCCATAAATGTCAAACAGAGCACCTCACTGGCCCTGTTCAAGAGAAATCTTGATGAGTGTATGGGAAATAGAAAATTCACCCCGGGATCACTCCAGTGGCTCTACTCGACAGAGGCACTGGGAACTAAGGTCAGGTGTCACGATGCCAGGGTAATCCTGTGGGCTAGGCTTTTAAAGGGTCCGGGACCATTAGCCTAGTACACACCTATGACCCTATGTGCAGTAAAAGTAATCAATCAACCTGCAGATTACTCTGGAAATATCTGTCACCAACACCCTTCCCTGTGGGGTGTGAAGCTGTAAATTCCAGATTGTACACATTTAATTCACAGCTGGTGCTGCCAAAGAAATGTAGAGCTATGGTCTTTTCCTACACCCGTCCTGCACATCCCTAGCTGCTTTTCATAATGTTTTACCCCCTGCTTGCCCCCATTTCACAGTTTTCCTATCACCATTTTTCTTTTATTTAAAGAAAAGTAGTGTGAGTTTAAGCAGGAGTAAACAGTGCTAAGTGAAGCTAACAGGGCTTAACCATGTGTTACATCACTTAGCTCCACGCAAAAACCACACAAACCCACTTACAACTGCTTAAAAGTGGCTTAATGTCTCTGTTGCCATCAGTCCTTCTTCAGCCTGGCAACAAAATAAATATCCCTACCAAGTCTTGAACACAGGAGACTGTGCACCTCAATCACAGCAACATACCACTACACCATCTGAGCTGTGCGAGTGTGTAATGCTTTTACAAACATGTCATTCATTCTGTTCATTTATCATTAATTAAAAAAAGTAATCACTTGCCAGTCTGGAACCCAGGACCCTGTGCATAACAGTTACAAAAATATACCTCCACACCATCTTAGTAGTAAGAATTTGTAATATTTTTACAAACAGTTCACGCACAACAGTGATTCAACATAAGGTGGAATTATATATCCATAGTATTGTTATATACATATATATGCATATATAGATACCAATCTCTCTCTCTCTCTCTCTATGTATATATATATATATATATATATATATATATATATATATATATATATATATATATATATATATATATATATATATATATATATATATATTTATTCATACATAGATATATAGATAGATAACCAACTTCTTACTGCAACACATCTGCAAAAAGCCCCACAAATGGGGGGATAAAAGGCAAACAATAGTGACATCTTTGAAATATGGCTGTCATATGTGTAGGCATCTGCTAGAGTGGCATGGTTTGTTTTCACATACAATGCCAGATACATCCCAGGTCTGAAACACAAATGAATGTCATTATTTACTGATGCCAATGCTCACATCATCTCAGTGATTTCTCAGAAACCCACAACTGCCGTGGCCAACAGACAAAACATATTAGCCACGCATCTGGACAGTGTCTAGACATCTGGACAGTGGAGAGGTATGACCGCAGTCATGTAACATAATGGAAAAAGCCATGACAGCTGCCAACCATGTTACCCAGCGGCTTCTGAACCACAGAAAGACTAACACGATACTAACCCAAATCTGCTGGAGGCAATTGCCCATGTATATCCAAATATATCATGCACTACAGGGATGGAACTTTAGGGAAAAGCAGATAGTGGTGCATAAATGTCCACCCACAACCATTTGCACCACAGTCACAGCAACATACCAGTACCCCAAATGAACTGTAGAGTAGAATGACTGTTTTGATGAATATATCCTGATTCCTAATCACACACTACACTGCCATATACTGGCCCATCTCACAGTGTACTGGGAATCCTGAGGTGTTACAGGACACCAGCAGCCATAGCAGCATGCATAGTCAGATAGAAAAAGGATCTGTGATACTCACATCTACTACTCTCCCTACTCAGCAAAACTAACATCTACACACAACACTACTACACAATCTTGGCAGTTGCTTCACAATGGCCAGACATACATAAGTCTCATATGTACAGATTTCCACAGACTGTTCAGGGTGTCAGACCATATTCATGGCCACTGCTGCATACCACTTCCAGGAGTATGCTAAGTCAATGGAATGATATCTTGTGTGCAGTCACTAAATAATAAATAATGCAATCACATACCTCTGACCCTCTTACTGCAACACATCTGTACAAAGTATGACATACTTGGGGGTCAGGGGGCCAGAAAGAGGGACATATCTCACACTAATGGTGTTACAAACTTTGCCAGTGTCACAGACTTTGTTGTAACATAACATTCCTGAAGGATATGATGTCTGAAACACCAATGGATGTCAACAGTTACTGACTACAATCCTCACATTATCCTACTGCTTTCACAAAAACAGACGCTGTCTGAGGAACAGACTAAACTTAGGCAAACCTCTGGGCAGTCTGTGGATATCAAGACCATTGAGAGGTATGTCAGGGATAAATCACTGTCAGATGTCAAGTCACACAGAAAATGCATGTGTCCAGATGAACCCTGTTAAACTAGCTACCCTCTACTGACTTACAATCTGTACCCAATTCTGGAGATTTACTCCCCATGTTGCTGGGCTGTCTCCACGTCCTCTACTGAGAGGTATTCCCAACTACTGTCTGTGAAACTGTAGCTCCCACACCTCCATAATGTCTTCCACACAGGCAAGGAAAAGGGGCAAGGCACGCATGAGGGCCATAATTATAGCACGGTGTTGCTATGGCATTGGCAAATGGAAAGAAAGCACAGCTGCTCTGGATGCAAGTAGCAAGTGGGAGACACCAACTGATGCACAGGCTATCACCTGCTCATGAGCAGTACCTACAAAAGGCAAGCTGCTGCCTATGCAACACGTCTCAACCCTTCCACACAAAGACAGACTGCAACTACACAAATCTAAACCTTTGCATTGTTGTGAGGAAACTCTTGAACACTATAACAGGTATGTCAATCATGTCAGCTTGTAGTGGTATGCAGAAGAGGGAATGCAATGATGTCAAATGGGAGATTAAACATTAGGCCATGACAAGACATGCTGGACTCACATGCTGCTGTCCATCACCTATGATAATTTCCGCTTGCCCTGCCTGCATTGACATGGAGCACATCTCTGGCCCCTGAGTCCCACCAGCAAAGGTCAGCTCATTCATGACTACTAATGTAGTCTCTGTTGTCCAGTACTGAGTGTGTCACTGGTAGGCCAGCTACCTGGGATGTTGTAATTATTATGTCACCTGTGAATGATACTCTGATACATATGCTTCCTTACAAATGTAAGAAATGTACATAGGGTATGTGCCTACTACACGACAGGTGCAGATGAGTGTGTTGAACTATATATGATATACTGTGCCCATACCTGACAACTTTCCAGAGTTTTACAGACCAACCACATGTCTGCTTCATATTTTTAGTCAATGCCTCAGACAGTTGTGCATTGTCTGGCACATCACTGGCAACCAATTAAAGAATGAAGTCATAACAAATTAGCAAACATTTCATTGTCAGATGTCATATCCTGCAGAGTACACCTGTGAATGTGACATCATCTTTGCTGGCAACTAAGTGTGTTTCAGCTAGATTCATAAAGTGACACTATTTACTGGCCTTTGCCCACCACTGATGTGTGATTTTGTGCAGATGTCTTGGTCTAACAGGGGCTAGGTGTCTCACCATGAAACCTGTGTCAATGCAAGCATACCTTGTCCTGTAGGATGCTGACATTTGTGCAGTCACTGACACCTGCTCTCTGGCTGTGGACCTATGCCACCTGAACATGAATGCACATAGATTCCTTGGCTTTGTCAATGGCAATGCAGTGGATCAGCTGGTCAACACTCCTATGGCAGGTGGAAATCTCATGTACCTGGTCCTAACCAACATGAGTAGCCACTGTAGCACTCCTACAGTGCCACCCCCCTTGGTAATATCTGTCCACATAGCCATCACTGTTCAGGTCACCATCTCCCCTGCCCCCCCTTGACAGTGTCAAACAGAATGAACTGTACACAAATGACTATAAATCTCCTCATAACAGGTAGAAGTAGCTGTACAACCAACATCCCATTTGTTGGAACTGGGAGCAGTGTCCAGACCCATACCACAATACTATGTGGGCACCTACATAGCTGTATGGACTCAGCAGTACCTGACAGGACAACATCATCCCCCTCAAGGTAGGGTTTGTACCTGTGGTGGACAGCAGCAATACACACATACCATAATAGGTAGAAACAATTGCTGGAAGGGCCAAGATGGAACAGGTTCCTCATTGGAAGCAATGTCACCTTGGTCTGTACAAGCAAATAAGGGCACAGGTAATGCACCCTAAGGCTGTCTTTGAGTGCAAATCGGATACATCACCCAAGGCAAATCACTAGGCCTTCCACACATGTGTCTGCAATTACAGAGGTAACACACAACTCTGCTCTGTAGTGATGGTCAATAACACCACATGCACATATGACATAGATATAGGCAACTGGCTGCAGACAGGTGAAGTGTAAACACCACCACCATGTCCCCCAGTGGTACACATGTGCATGTACAGCACCTGCCACCCTCCTCTCATCATCAGGAAGCAGGTCCATAATGCCCTCTCAAAGGCAACACACAGAGGTCTCCATAGGGATAATACCATCCCTGGCTGCATCCCACATGAACACAGGCATGAGCCCTCAGATGCTTTCTGCACTGTAGTCAACCACAGCCTGAGCACCAGTGTCATCCCATCTGTACAGAGGACAGACACTGTCATTCCTATACACAAAGACGGAGCAATCCACCACCCCAGCCAATATTATGCACACGCTGGCTAACCTTTGACCTAGCTAACCTCTCTCAAACATGGATTATATAAATAACTAAACTGCAAAATCTAGCCACCAGGCTTTTTGCCTGTCTTTCTCACCTAAACAAAACAGTAATTTATTGTTTTATTTTATAAATGCTATCTGTTGTTTGTAATGCAAAGTTTTCTTTTTTGAATACTACCTGTTGTTTGTAATGCAAAGTTTCTTCATAATTATTCATGTAACTAAACTATGTATTGTGGAGCTTTTCTCTCTGGGCCTCTGCTGAAAATGGGCTCCCCGAGCCCAGTGGACCTCCCCAGTCATAAAACTGGAATGAATAAATAAATAAATAAATTAGTCTAACTAGCCTGCTCTGCAAGGGCATGGAAGGCAATATCAAGCACATTATGAACACGGACACTGGCAACATCAAAACACCTAGACCCACACACCATGGTATTGTCAAAGGGAGATCAAGACTGTTAAACCTGATCGACCTCTCTGCAGTTGTCAAAAAACACAGGGGTGAGGGGAAGATGGTGAACAATGCGTACCTTCACCTAGCCCCCTCCTCTCACACTAATCCTCAGGTGGACAGGATACATATGCCTACACAGCTTGGCACCCACCTGTAGGTTACCAGATGGGTAGCTAACTGGCTCAATGATAGTCCCCACTCAGTCAGAGTAGTAGAACCCACCTCTAATAGTAGATTCATTCACAATGGTGTACCCAAGGATTGGCCTGGGGGGGCTCTACTGTTTGAGATATATGTATCTGAGGTACAGGACAAAAGCAGTGGTTGTGGCTGACCAAGCATATGGATGCTTGCAAGCTGCCCACTGTCTTACATTCCCCTACTGATGTGATCATCACTCAAGAGGCACTCACCCAATTACTGACTGGTACAAGAAGCATTACCACAAATGGAATGCCAGGAGAGGCATCATTACCCCTGCTGTGGCAGATGTCAGCCACACTAAGTATGGCAGTAATAATGTACTGAGCATGCAATCAGGTGTGATGTGACTTGTGCACTGAGGTTGGTAGCAACCTGACAGTTTCCCAATATGTGGGCATTATTGTACAGAAGGCTGTGTACATGGCCCACCTCACAAATATGGGTATGTCATAGGTAGGCCATAGGTAGATGTAAAGTGAGGGCAGACCTCTATAGTATTGAGCAGTACTGTTGTAAAAATAGAAGTCTATGCAGTTGTTAATGTACTTTTCTTCTCTCCACCCACCCCTCATCTGCATCACTAATTATTAGTCATATACTACGGGTATGTTTTTACCAAACCTAATGTTGGGACATGTGTCGCATTATTGTTCATATAATTAATTGGTTGTTAACATACCTTGTTCAGATACCATTGTTGGTGGCCTTTAGCCATCCTTGTTACTGGCATGCTGTTACAATGCTTACTGTTATTCCAGTTATGCATGTGTTCTGTGTATGCAGCCCCCACCTCACAAATATGGGTATGTCATAGGTAGGCCATAGGTAGATGTAAAGTGAGGGCAGACGTCTATAGTATTGAGCAGTACTGTTGTAAAAATAGAAGTCTATGCAGTTGTTAATGTACTTTTCTTCTCTCCCCCCACCCCACATCTGCATCACTAATTATTAGTTATATACTATAAGTATGTTTTTATCAAACCTAATGTTGGGACATGTGTCGCATTATTGTTCATATAATTAATTGATTGTTAACATACCTTGTTAAAAACCCATTGTTGGTGGCTTTAGCCATCATTGTTACTGGCATGCTGTTACAATGCTTACTGTTATTCCAGTTATGCATGTTTTCTGTTTGCTATGCAACTGTTTCACATCAGTTGTTTTGTGCTAATTTGAACACCCATGCATGCCTTTAAAACTAATCTTGAAATGTTTTGTTAATGGCTAACCAATATATCTTGGAAAACCCCAACACCATAGCATGTTTGGGAAGGCCGATCACAGTGGATCCACCTGTCCCGCCACATCTGGCCATGGCACCAGGCCCCAGCATATCTGGGACCCATCCTGGAACTTCATCTTCTTCAGGCCCTGCACCACATGGGAGCAGGCATGGAGATGAGCCCATCATCTGCCAAAAGTTCTGGGGTATGGTGCGCAGTGTCATCTGCTCTAAGTTGGGTGGCCAGCAGTGCCAGATGGAGGGCTGCCTGGTGCACCTTGAGAAGCAGGACACCCCTCCTGTCCAGCCCCCAGCACAGCCACTTTCGGGGCGGTGAAGGTGCAGCTGTGACTGCATGCAGGTGGGGATGTCAGTCCCACTGTATCTATATAGGGGCTCATGGGCCTCTGTTTCCAAACACCCTCCTTGTCTAAGGTAGTTACCCCCCACATGTGTCATACACAGCCCCTGTCTGCTGTCTTATCTCGCTGCCTAACCAACCTACCTCCCTAGATGTACATACAATCCTTCCCCAACATCCCACTCTCATCTTAACAAAGAAAAAAAGGCATCTGTCCCCCAAAAAAGTATCACCCCACACATAGCTGTCCATTTCACACAGGTGTCCATTGGACACATGTAATCCAGTCCAACTGGCTTGACAACACATGTCTTATGTCCTTACCCCTCTCTCTGGGGTTTGAGTGCCCAAATACACCTCCATATTTTGTACAAATGCACAGCTGTTGCAGTATAAGAAATGGACAGCTATGGACCTTCCCTACACCCATCTTGCAATTCCCTAGCTACCTTTCATATTGTTTTTCCCTCTGCATGGCTCTTTCTCACCACTTTCCTATAACCACTTTTTCTTATCTTTTAAAGGAATTAGCATGAATATTAGTGGGAGTAAGCAGGGGTAAGTGAGTTTGTGTAATGCTAAGTGAAGCCAAAATGGATTAAGCATCTCTACTGCTAATCGTATGTTGGCATCACTTAGCATCGCACAAACCTGTGCAAACCCACTTAAAACTGCTTTAATCACTCTGTCTCCATCAGCCACTGTTCTGCCTAGCAACAAAATAACTACCACTGCCAAGTTTCAAACCCAGGATCCTGTATACTATTGCCAGAGCAACGTACCACTATACCATTTGAGTTGTAGGAATTTATGCTGCTTCTTCACTGTTCTGCCTAGCAACAAAATAACTACCACTGCCAAGTTTCAAACCCAGGATCCTGTATACTATTGCCAGAGCAACGTATCACTATACCATTTGAGTTGTAGGAATTTATGCTGCTTCTTCAAACATATTCAGTAAAGTCATTAGCAGTAGGGAAAAAGCTCTGTGAAATCACTTAGGTTTTGTATATATATACATATACAGATACATGTACGGAGATACATATATATGAAAATATATTAAAGATATATATATATATATATATATATATATATATATATATATATATATATATATATATATATATATATATATATACATACATATATATATATATATATATATATATATATATATATGTGTGTGTGTGTGTGTGTGTGTGTGTGTGTGTGTATGTATATATATATATATATATATATATATATATATATAAATATCTATATGTGTATGTATATATATATGTATATATATATATATATATATATATATATATATATATATATATATATATATATATATATATATATATACATACATATATATATATATATATATATATATATATATATATATATATATATATATATAGACACACACACTGTACTTGAATTGTTTTAGTGCTGTTTTAGCTGTTTTCTGAAAAAAATGATAAGCTTGTTTCCAGCCTTTCCTGTAACTAGTCTAGTCCAGATACAGATTTGCTGTATCCAGGACTGTTGGTAAGCTCTGAGCCCCCCAACCCCTTCTGTGTTGGAGGGAAGCCTTCTAGCTTATCAGTGGGAGTGGTAAGCACTAGGTAGCTTATCTACCATAAGAGGAGTGACTTTTGGCCCAGAAATTGTAGTTTATT